>NC_084561.2:46711323-46783823 GCF_033978685.3 Nerophis lumbriciformis | reverse complement strand
TATATATATATACTGTATATACTTTGCATGCAGTCGGCTTGTGGCCCCCCCGAGTCAAAAGGTTTTGACACCCCTGTCATAGAAGATGATGTCACTAATGGTCCCACGATTCCTAAAGGATAATGTTAAAAAAAACAACCAACTTAAAACCTTGTCCTGACGTCTAATATTCATGTTTAAATAACTTTTCCTGTAAATGTGGGTTACCGGCCCCCTTGACTAGCAATAATGTGTATCGGCCATGCAAAGCACGAAGCCCAGAGCAGGTCACATGACTCCTGCGGGACATGATTATGCATGCGTGGTCACAGTGAGCGTCTCACAGTCATGTAATAGGCGTGGGGCTTTATAGGTGCAGGATGAAATGAATTCATGAAACATCTTTCTTCATTTCCATAGCAAACAGTCGTAAAAGATACGATCTGTTATCCTGGTAATGACGGGAAAGGTGCACACAGCGAGGAAAGCGCTCGTATATCTTGTGACATATACATTTCTACTATTACAAGCAGACGCTATCTGTATTTGACTTCTTCTATTTCTTTTTATTCCTGTAATTTATCACCGGCAACACAAGAAGAAGGTGGTAAAACTCTACAAATGGCATCAATTCATGACTTGGTGTGAAAATGTTTCAATACTGCACAGCACTGCCTACTATTAATATTAATAAGCGCTGGACTCAGAGCCATGATGACTGCGGCATGGTAGTAGAAGTAGTAGAATATAATCTACTTTCCAAAGATGTGTTTCAGGAGCAGACACAAATGTTGTTGCTCAATCAGCAGAAGGCGATTATTGATCGCAACGATCACTTTGCAGATGGAATTGTGCGTCCCCTGGACAACCATCGTGTTGCTCGCTGAGTTGATGCACTTTCTTTGTTTAGGAGGCCGCTGAAAATGTGTTTTCAGTGTTAAAGGAGCCGTGTGTAAAAATGTGGCCAGAAATGGTACTGCAACCACGGTCAAAATGCTGCAGTCCCCTCCCCCTCTCCCTGACTGAGGTTGCCAGCTGGATGGACTGGCCTACTCCAAAGAACGTCAAACCTCCACTGGGGTTGAGGTCTGGGGCCATAATAGCTGAATAGACAAGCATTTTGTCATTAACACATCTCTAAGCCAGTTCCCCCAACCTTTTTGTAGCTGCGGACTGGTCAACGCTTGAAAATGTGTCATAAAAAAATACAATCATGTGTGCTTACGGACTGTATCCCTGCAGACTGTATTGATCTATATTGATATATAATGTAGGAAGCACAATATTAATAACAGAAAGAAACAACCTTTTTGTGTGAATGAGTGTGAATGGGGGAGGGACTTTTTTTGGGTTGGTGCACAAATTGTAAGTGTATCTTGTGTTTTTTATGTTGATTTAATAAATAAATAAATAAAAAATATATATATTTTGTTTTTTGTTTTTTTCTTGTGCGGCACGGTACCAATCGTTCCACGGACCGGTACCGGGCCGCGGCCCGGTGGTTGGGGACCACTGCTCTAAGCAACACATTTGACACAGGAATGAGGCTATTTTCAGGAAGAAGTACGTCATGCCTGCGTACAATATCCCAACAATCATATGATTATTGTCAGTACCAACAAAGACTAAAACCAACTACAACCAACGCTAGCAATTAGAGATGCGCGGATAGGCAATTATTTAATCCGCAACCGCATCAGAAAGTCGTTAACCATCTGCAATCCACCCGATCTAACATTTGATCAGAACCGCATCCGCCCGCACCCGCCCGTTGTTATATATCTAATATAGACGATGCAAGGCATTAGTGAGGTTATAAAGCTTTTGCCTGTTAAAAAAAGGAGACTGATCCAATGCAGTGCACACATTCGCGTGCCACGCTGTCACGACCCAGACGCACACCAGTGCGCAATCATGGGAGCCAAGCTGAGCGCACCTCCAAGCGCGTCTCGCTGCCGGCGACGGCCGGGTATGGGCCCGACGCTCCAGCGCCATCCATTTTCAGGGCTAGTTGATTCGGCAGGTGGGTTGTTACACACTCCTTAGCGGGTTCCGACTTCCATGGCCACCGTCCTGCTGTCTATATCAACCAGAGTGAGCCCCACCCCTTTCGTGAGTGCACTGCGCGCGGAGTGACCCCTGTTACGCGCCCCCGGCAACAGGGGTGGCGGGCAGGTAAGCTGCGCGGGCGGAGCGCGCGGAGTGACCCCTGTTACGAGCCCCCGGCCACGGGGGTGGCGGGCAGGTAAGCTGCTTACCTGCTGCGCGTGACGCCGGCCGCGGCGAAGGCGGACGAGGCGGGGTGTCGGTGCGGTGGGCGCGATGGTGACCCTGGATGGTGACCCTTCTCGCGGATCGCCTCAGCTACGGCTCCCGGTGGGGCCCTCTCGGGGGAAGGGGCCTCGGTCCCGGACCCCGGCGAGGCGTCCCTTCTCCGCTCCGTAAAAGTGTCCATCTCTTTTCTTTTCTTTTCTTCTGTTGTGGCATATGCTGCAGGTGCCTGCTCGTTTTTCGTATGTGGGTAACAACATTTAACTATGTATATATATTTACCAATTGGTTTAACTGCCACCCGCCTGAATCTATTTAAAATCTAATTGTTTTTTATTTCAACCACCCGACCCGACCCGACCCGCGGATAAAATCTAATTTTTTTTAATTTCATCCGCCCGATCCGCGGATAATCCGCGGACTCCGCGGTTGTGCCCGCAAACCGCGCATCTCTACTAGCAATGGTTATACTGGTGGAAATAAGTAGAGCATGCTTAGCAACCTAATGTACGCCCAAAACTAAAAAGGAGACATCTTACCAAGGTATGCTTATAGACTACTGTTTCAAACCTTTCACATTGCCATATAACTTGGTACATGTAGTCCACAATATGCAAACACCAATGAGGAATCATTTGATCATGTGGTTTGTCTGTCTCCATACCTTTCACATTGTGTCTTGTTGTCCTGTCAGTTGGATGACACATAAACATACATGCTAACTAGCATATGTTAGCATGTATGTCCATGTGTCATTGACCAGGCTAGCATGCTAACATTGGTTGCAGGAACATACTATCTTTGTTAGACAAGATCATAGACCGTATTGGACAACATAGTTTACATACCAAATGTCCATTTCCATTCATCACAAGTAATAAAAAAAGGTAAATGCCTGACTTACCTATCAAGGAGGAAATCAGCAAGTTTGGTGTCAGATGAAACATATTTAATGGTCTCCATCTTTCAAAGGCATCCCCGATACAAATCCTGGTCTTGTTCCTGGCTTCGTCATGACTAAGTTGATAATGGTAACTTTTAGATGTACTAAAGTCTGACATGTTTAGTAACTTTACCGGTGGCAGTAGCCAGACCAAGATGGCAACCTGGATGTGACACACTCACAGACTTTCTAATTGGTCAAACGGTGGAGGGCGGGGCATCGGAATGAAAACAATAACAAGATTTCAGGGCTGTAAATCTAATTTTGAAATGAGCATATAAACTACTGTTATCAGTTATAGAGGTATTGGAAAAGAAGATGATGTATTAATGCCTTTTGACATATCATTTAATGATGACTTGACATGAAATTATTACATCTGGCACCTTTAAGTTGTAGGTCCGCACGGTGGCTGAGTGGTTAGCACGCTGGCCTCACAGTCAGGGGGTCAAGGGTTTGAGTCTCACTTTCTGTGTAAAGTTTGCATGCTTAGGCCCTATTGGAATTGCTTAGTTTAATATTAATTGCCCATGTTGATCACTTTTTTGAAGCTTTTAACAAGCACGGGCGTCAGGTCTGGCGGAAAATTTGATATTTTGGGAATTTGACTCTCCAGAGACCCCCTGACAAACAGCCCCTGCCACCAGAGTCACGTATCGTGGCGGAATCGCCAGAAACGTCTATCATGACAGGACGCACGCAAAAGTCTCAAAAACCCATATTTGAAAACCAACAGGAAGTCGGCCATCTTGGTTTCCGTCGACCATTTTCCCGGCCAAAAAACCAAGATCGTTTTTTAACAAACTCCTCTGAGGGACTTCCACCAAATGGGCCGTGATTAAAATGACAGATACTAGACTGATGGGCGAATGATTTTTGCTATAGGATGTGGGCGTGGCCTTATGCCAAACTTCAATTTGATGGTTTGCCACAAAACATTCAACAGTTATAACTTGGCTCCACAAATCCAGGATTTGTATAAGAATGAGTTTAGGTCGTGATGAAGATACCATGAACGTACCTGTTGGTACCCATTGGTGGTTGGGAGGAGCCTGGCGCCAGAAACTGCTCTTCCTCGTCAACCATCAAACTATCATTACTTGACTTGAAATGATCAGTTCTGATTTCAGGATTTAAGGTCAGGGTCCGATCATGACTAGACCTTGACATTGCCCCCTTGTGGTTGAAAATAACAATGGTCATAACTTTTCTCAACATGGTTAGGTCTTCCTGAATTTTTGAAGGTGGGTTGGGGCTTTGGAAAAGACGTGACCGTGTCTGTCATGCGTCACCTGGAGTTGCACGGGGACGCGAGGGCCCGTTCAACGCTGCTTGCAGCTTAGATTGTACTTGGATGTTCTTCGTCTTCCTCACATACTCCAAGAAATATCAGCAGGCTGGATAATTAGAGACTGCAAGTTGTGCAAAGGAGTGCAAGTGATTGTTACGTCCTCCTGAGGACCAGCGTCCTCCACATGGACATTTGCTTGTTTTGCTCATTTTCTTTTGTCAGAGTTCAAAAGAATCTATGTGTTATTCAAAGTAAGTAAATTTTATTCATAAAGCACATTTCACAGATACAAATGACACAGTGCTGTACAAAACAGGCAAATTAAAACAATTCAATCAACAGGGGCAGGATGACAAAAGTGGAAAAGTCCATCAAGTAGAAGCTTTTCTAAAAAGCAAAGTCTTCAAATGTTTTTTGAAACACATTCAAGCTCACGGAGCGACTGGTGCAAGTCATTCCAGAGTCTGGGGGCGACAGCCTGGAATGCCAGGTCTCCCTAGGGTTTAAAATGAGTTGTTGGGGATCTTGAGGAGACATTAGGGTGAAGACTGCGCCCTGAAGGGTAGGGCCGTACAAAGCAACGCACGGAAATCAGGACTAAAATCTAAAACTGTATGCAGAAGTTGACTGGAAGCCAATGAAGACTGTGGTCAGCGAAGCTCGGTTGGTAGAGCGGCCGTGCCAGCAACCTGAGGGTTCTAGGTTTGATCAGTTTGATCTGCCATCATAGTCACAGCTGTTGTGTCCTTGGGCAAGACACTTCACCCTCTTGCTCACACACTTGTTTAAACATGTAACTTAGATAGTGGTTTTCACTATGTAAAGCGCTATATAAATATAATTCACTGAAAGACTGGATATAATGGGGGTAACCTCTGTACAGCTGAAGTCTCTTTGGAGTTGACTTGTTGAAACAAGTGAAAACAGAGACGAGATGAACGCGTGAATGATCATTTCCATATCTGATTTTGACAGCAAATGTCCTCCTTTAGAGATATTTCTCAGGTGATGAAAGCAGTTTCTGGTCAGTTGACGACGGTGGTTCTCCGAAGACATTGACTGATGGACACAAGGTTTCTAAGGCTGCTTTTAACAGATGCACCCAGAGTCCCAAGGGAGTCCTACAGTTTTTAGATCTGGGGGATCTTTTTACCGGGATCAATGGTCAGAGTTTCCGTTTTGTTAGAATTTATCTGAAGAAGAATCACAGACAACCAGTTTATGGATGCAAGATACACATTTCAAAACTACGGATCAAGCGGCCAGGAGGCATCAGGCAAAACAAAACTAAAACAGGCCCCAGAACAGAACCTGGGCAACTCCACACTGGATATTACATCAAGCAACATTAAAAAGTTCTTCCATTTCTGTACAATCTGTGTCTTAATGTTTACATGTTCAAGTTTTTGAGGCCTCTTGAAGCTTGTTTGATAATATTTGACTTGAAGAGACCCAACCTGCTGTCGCTTCATCCTGAGCTCCTCTTCACAGATGCAACAACCGGACTCAGTGTATCGTGATCACGGGTTCCGATGTCTTCCCTGACCCCTGCCCTGGGACCTACAAGTACCTGGAGGTCCAGTACGAGTGCGTGCCCTACAGTAAGTAGAACCCCTCATCTCCAGCGCCACCTTTGTCCTTCTCTGCACTGTGACACATCGCATCCCGGTTCTCGCTACGTATTGTCCGCCGTCTTTGTCTGCATTGGCTTTCCTCTCCACCTGTGCTTGCACCCGCGTCGCGCCATGGTCTTCCCACCTAACACGGCCCGTGACACACTCGGGTTCTGCTCTGTATTATTGATGCGCTCGCCGAAGCGAGGGCTGGGTGGAGGACCTTGTAGCGGCAAGTGTTTCCTGCGAAGTCTGTCAGGCAACAAGCGCAGCTCACCTTGATGGCGTATTCCAGGCGGACACAACAGGTGTGCAGGCACGCTAACAGATGTTCCATTATGTAACGACTGCGCTCGTAAGTCAGAGATAATCTTTCCTGCGAGGCATTTTTCCCGCTCCCCGGTTGCTGGAATATTCATCGCCATTCAGCTCCCAAACAAAATTCAGATTGTCCTCTGCATGAAACATCCCCGAAGTCCTTTGAGCTGTCGTGTTCATTAGCAATTTGTGAAGAACGTTCCCCACGTAACCTTTGCAGCCTGATTAACGACAAAGATTTACACGGATTGCCAGACTCGCTAATCAGGTGCAGCTGAAATAATTAGGGTGGAAATAACGGAAGGTGATATTTTGCTCAGTCCTGTTTGGCGTCAAATGTATGCCATGGTGTACATATTTCTCTACATTATTAGTACACCTGTCTGAGATGACCCCATTAGTATGGATTCCCATTCCATTGGGGAGAATCATTAGGCGCTGAACGTCTTGACTAACTAAAGGTCAACCTTCCCGGGGCTTGAAGGGCCCGTGGTTAACAGGAAGAAGCAATAATGAGTCGTCGCTTCCTGGAGCTTCCACCTTAAACATCCACTTTTTATGAAGTATTGATCATATGATTTCCTTTGGCACCTCAGGCCTTAACGGAGGATTAGCCCTAAGAAGCACTTTCCTCCACCCACTCTTCACATGAACACCTTCACCCAGCAGTTCAAATCTATGCATGTCTGTAGCGCCATGTCTTTGCCTCTCAAGGTCCATGTCCAAGCAGAATAGGACCAAGAACACCCAATGTTTCCTATCGCAACTGTCCTGGTAAGTCTTGAGTGTCCTCCCAGTGTGACCTCCCCGCAGTCCCACTTTCCCACTCCTTATTTTGGATGTGGTGCTTTCCTTCCACACACCCCTCTGTCTCCCGTTGTCCCAGTGCATACCCCCGGTGGTTTGGAAGAAACTGATGGTAATGTTTGTACACAGTGTGAGGGAGCAAAAGCAATGCATTGTGGGTCTTGCTGGCCTGTCAATCACTCATTTACACGGCCGAATGCAAGACTCTGTGCTAAAGTTCAAAACATGGCAAATATATATTTGGTGAGATGTTTCTCATTTCCCGCAGGAAAGTGGGCTTAGTGAGCTAATAAAGAGTCGGCCAATGGCCTGGATAGCAGCCATTAGACCATCGAACATGACTTTTAACGTCATGACCTGGAACATGTTGGCGTGTTCACAGCAAGTTTTATTCAGGTTTCACTGTCGTTCAGTACAGCCACGTAAACAAAAGCTTTGACTAACAAACATGGCTACCGCTGCCCCACAATGCATTGCAAAATCATTGAAGACCACAGGAGCAGTTTTATCAAAACTGGGCCGCATGTCTTCCTAAAAGAAGAGACAGCTCTATGAAGTATGACCTCATCAACATATTCTCACTTTTAGTGATCAGAATGGAACCTTTAAGAGGGAGCACGACATGCTGGTTGACCTCCGACTTGTTTGACTTCAGGAACAATTCCCCATAGAAAATACTGGACACAGAAACAATACTTAACAATCTGTACAGACGTGATCATTAAAACTTCATTCAGGGGTGTTCCGATACAACTGTTTCACTGCCGATACCGATATTGTAGCCTTGAGTGTTTGATCCAGCAGGCGTCACACATGATATTGTGCCTTGTGGAATGTTACAACATGTTTGATGAAGTGAAGAATGGTAGTTAGGAAAAAAACTAACCTATTTATGATAAACGTCTGGAATGATGCTGTCTTTAAGTTTAAGTGGAGTGGTAATTGTTTTTGGTGACACCTAGTAGCCACAATAATTCATGAAGTTAAGCTCATGATGCAGTAAGTTGATTGATGCGGACTCGTTTGTTACTGGATACTTTCTAACACGCCCCTGCCTTGGAGACTTTGTATGTGTAAGTAATATGTAACTATACTTATTTGTTACTTGTTTATATTGACTAATGTCACCTTTTATTGTGCAATGATTATTACCTATGTCTAGCTTGTGTGCTAGTGTGTGCTTAGCTGTTGTGTAGCTGCTAGCTCATAGTAGCCTAGCATGTTTACCTTTTGTAAATGACTTTAGTAAAAAAAGAAGAAATTATGTGTTTAATGGAGGACATTTACATGTCTGTCAGCTTTGTACAAGTAAACACTCTGCTTGTATCGCACATGATATCTCACACAAGTAAACACTCTGCTTGTATCGCACATGATATCTCACACAAGTAAACACTCTGCTTGTATCGCACATGCTATCTCACACAAGTAAACACTCTGCTTGTATCGCACGTGATATCTCACACAAGTAAACACTCTGCTTGTATCGCGCATGATATCTCACACAAGTAAACACTCGGTTTGTATCGCACATGATATCTCACACAAGTAAACACTCTGCTTGTATCGCACATGACATCTCACACAAGTAAACACTCGGTTTGTATCGCACATGATATCTCACACAAGTAAACACTCTTCTTGTATCGCACATGATATTACACACAAGTAAACACTTTGCATGACTGCTTGTATCGCACATGATATCACACACAAGTAAACACTCTGCAGGACTGCTTGTATCGCACATGATATCACGAACAAGTAAACACACTGCAGGACTGCTTGTATCGCACATTATATCACACACAAGTAAACACGCTGCAGGACTGCTTGTATCACACATGATATCACACACAAGTAAACACGCTGCAGGACTGCTTTTATCACACATGATATCACACACAAGTAAACACGCTGCATGACTGCTTGTATCGCACATGATATCACACACAAGTAAACATGCTGCAGGACTGCTTGTATCGCACATGATATCACACACAAGTAAAGACGCTGCATGACTGCTTTTGTCGCACATGATATCACACACAAGTAAACACTCTGCAGGACTGCTTGTATCACACATGATATCACACACAAGTAAACACGCTGCAGGACTGCTTGTATCACACATGATATCACACACAAGTAAACACACTGCAGGACTGCTTGTATCGCACATGATATCACACACAAGTAAACACGCTGCATGACTGCTTGTATCGCACATGATATCACACACAAGTAAACACACTGCAGGACTGCTTGTATCACACATGATATCACACACAATTAAACAAGCTGCAGCACTGCTTGTATCGCACATGATATCACACACAAATAAAGACGCTGCAGGACTGCTTGTATTGCACATGATATCACACACAAGTAAACACTCTGCAGGACTGCTTGTATCACACATGATATCACACACAAGTAAACACACTGCAGGACTGCTTGTATCGTACATGATATCACACACAAGTAAACACGTTGCAGGACTGCTTGTATCACACATGATATCACACACAATTAAACACGCTGCAGCACTGCTTGTATCGCACATGATATCACACACAAATAAAGACGCTGCAGGACTGCTTGTATTGCACATGATATCACACACAAGTAAACACGCTGCAGGACTGCTTGTATCACACATGATATCACACACAAGTAAACACTCTGCAGGACTGCTTGTATCACACATGATATCACACAATAGTAAACACGCTGCAGGACTGCTTGTATCGCACATGATATCACACACAAGTAAACACGCTGCAGGACTGCTTGTATTACACATGATATCACACACAAGTAAACACTCTGCAGGACTGCTTGTATCGCACATGATATCACACACAAGTAAACACTCTGCAGGACTGCTTGTATCGCACGTGATATCATGATGGTGGGTCCCAGAGCAGGATGACTTCCTGGGTGGTGTATCAGTTGGCAGCATTCAGTCGTCAGCTGGTTGCCAGCGAGGAGGATCACACGCCAAATATGAGGATTGCTGATTAGAAGTTGAGAGCGGCTCAGAGGCTCAGGCTGGATGCAAGACTTGGGAGTTGATTTACAAGACAACATTTTCAATCCTTATTAAGCTGATCAGACCGTGTCCGAGTCTCCACTCAGCAGTCCCTCAAAGACTAATCATCTTCATCTTAAAGACTAATCATCTTCATCTTAAAGACTAATCATCTTCATCTTGTTTGCTAAAGGACAAGTGGACGTGTTTCCTTCATGAGATTATTAGCATGTTTGGCTCACTTCATCCTGTGCTTCTTGTCATGTGTTGTCCACGTTTCCACCAGGACTGAGATCTTGGACTTCACCAGGAACTTTTTTCCTGTAGGGCTGGCCGATATCACGATATCAGTGTTGTGTATCGCTCAATATAGATCATTTTTCGTTATTTGTATGAACTACGGACAATAAGGAGCAGGAGAAAAATATATTTGATTGTAAATGTAACTTCCTGTGATTATAATCCCTCAGCTATCAAGGCAGAAAGGAAACGTCAACACAAACATGAAAACACTCCAACAATGTCAACAAAATAGTCAAATCACTTTGAACACTTAACTATAAGATCTTAAAAATAAGGAATATGTAAGAAATGCTTTATAAAATATAAGAAAATAGTGCAAAGTGTGAAAATGTAAACATGTAGAAACCTGAGAAGAACTATTTTCTGCAGGTTTAGTGGCAGGAAGATCCAGCTGTGCTCTAAAGGGTGAGCTAAGGTGGTGTGGTATTAGCACTCTTGCCTTGCATCATGTACACACCACATTGGTCTGACTACGGTCCCAAGCAAACTTGATAGTTGATACTGTGACCTGATTGGCTGTTAGCATGTCACTCCCACTGATCACTGATCACTTCCTGTGTTGCTAGGTTACCAGAGAGCGAGTGACTTTGTCCATGCAACCAACCTTGCTTCCATACTTCCGCTTTCTTCCCGCGGAGGAGAAAACAACAATATAGAATGTTTTATCAAGTTATTATTTTCTAATAATGATTACCGTAGAGTCCGGACTGTAAGTTGCTATTTTTCTCCCACACTTTAAACCCTAAGGCTTAAAAAAACGGCGCAGTTAGATTTTTTTTTTTTTTTTTTTTTTTTTGCAAACTGCTGTTAATACAAATAGTTTAAAAAATCCAAAACGGGCAACAAACTGAGAATGTGTGTTATTGTTTGTGCTATGGCTCCATCTTGTGGATCAGCTCGCTCACTGCAGGTGCTGCACTGTCCTTCCATCAATGTTTTCAACCAGAAGTACAAGTGTTTTTACGTCTTCTGGATGTCCATAGCATTTCTACTCGTATGGATTCTTCATTCATCACTCCAAGCAACGTTTGCAAGTTTTACAATATAACTAAAACTATTCTAACTTACTAAAGTGTCCCATGTGTGACGTCTGTAGGAGTGTTTTCATGCATATTTCTACCTGCTATTGTAATGTAATCAAGCTAGCGTCATTAGCATTAGCTAATATGCAGGTTTTACAGGTTTACAGGTGTCTGTGTTAGTATTATTAACTTACATTCTTTTTGTATTGTTTCACTTTCACAAATTCCTCAGTAAATTCAGCAAAACATCAGCGTGGAGTTATTGAGTCGGTTTAGCTGATTGGAGAGCTAGCTTGCACAGCCAGTGGCTCCATGAACATGACTGACATTTTGTTTGATTAATTGTTTTACTGCCTTGTTACACACACTGTTTATAAACAATGAAGGTATGTAAATAAACATTTCAGTGTAAATAAGTCATTTCACAACATATATATCTGCCACTTATAGTCCGGTGTGACTAACACATGGACAAATATTGTTTTCTTCTAAAATCTGGTGGGTGCGTCTTATATGCGGGTGTGTTCTATAGTCTAGACTATGGTACATGTCTATTGTGCTAAATATTGATATGGTTTTATTGCCCTATTTGGTTACTACAATGACTTCAGTGTTAAAGGCAGGATGTCTTTTATTCACACTGAACTCTGCACATTATTTCTTTCTTTCTTTCTTTATTGTCAGACGGCAGACCAAAATGTGCTTGCTGATCCTCATTGCTTATAATCTTTTAGTCTTTTCATGTCCCTTATTTGTCATTTCATGTCAATCACCCTCAAGTTGGGTGACTTGACACATTGTAGTTTGCATGCATGTTCTGTATATGCTAGCACACTTCAGAGGATGTTTCCTTCTAGAAGACCACACACAATTGTTCTTCTCTCAGTGGTTATTGGAAGCACTTTAGAAGTTTGATGTTGTCAGCTGACCTTCTTCCCTCTGCAATGTGCAGGAAACTTCCCTGGCTACTGGCTTCTTTGCATCCATTGATCCCTCTTTTTCCCTCCTTATATTTCTGACTAACCTGGTTAGCTCCTCTGCGGTGTGTCTTCTTCCTCCTTCCAGACCTGGCTCTCTTCAGCCAATCAGACCTCATCCTTCCAGACCTCTCTCTCTCTTCAGCCAATCAGACCTCATCCTTCCAGACCTCGTTCTCTTCAGCCAATCAGACCTCATCCTTTCAGACCTCTCTCTCTTCAGCCAATCAGACCTCATCCTTCCAGACCTCTCTCTCTTCAGCCAATCAGACCTCATCCTTCTAGACCTCTCTCTCTTCAGCCAATCAGACCTCATCCTTTCAGAACTCTCTCTCTTCAGCCAATCAGACCTCATCCTTTCAGACCTCTCTCTCTTTAGCCAATCAGACCTCATCCTTTCAGACCTCTCTCTCTTCAGCCAATCAGACCTCATCCTTCCAGACCTCTCTCTCTTCAGCCAATCAGACCTCATCCTTCCAGACCTCTCTCTCTTCAGCCAATCAGACCTCATCCTTCCAGACCTCTCTCTCTTCAGCCAATCAGACCTCATCCTTCCAGACCTCTCTCTCTTCAGCCAATCAGACCTCATCCTTCCAGAAATCTCTCTCTTTAGCCAATCAGACCTCATCCTTCCAGACCTCTCTCTCTTCAGCCAATCAGACCTCATCCTTCCAGACCTCTCTCTCTTCAGCCAATCAGACCTCATCCTTCCAGACCTCTCTCTCTTCAGCCAATCAGACCTCATCCTTCCAGACCTCTCTCTCTTCAGCCAATCAGACCTCATCCTTCCAGATATCTCTCTCTTTAGCCAATCAGACCTCATCCTTCCAGACCTCTCTCTCTTCAGCCAATCAGACCTCATCCTTCAAGACCTCTCTCTCTTCAGCCAATCAGACCTCAACCTTTCAGACCTCTCTCTCTTCAGCCAATCAGACCTCATCCTTCCAGACCTCTCTCTCTTTAGCCAATCAGACCTCATCCTTCCAGATATCTCTCTCTTTAGCCAATCAGACCTCATCCTTCCAGACCTCTCTCTCTTCAGCCAATCAGACCTCATCCTTCAAGACCTCTCTCTCTTCAGCCAATCAGACCTCATCCTTTCAGACCTCTCTCTCTTTAGCCAATCAGACCTCATCCTTTCAGACCTCTCTCTCTTCAGCCAATCAGACCTCATCCTTCCAGACCTCTCTCTCTTCAGCCAATCAGACCTCATCCTTCCAGACCTCTCTCTCTTCAGCCAATCAGACCTCATCCTTCCAGACCTCTCTCTCTTCAGCCAATCAGACCTCATCCTTCCAGACCTCTCTCTCTTCAGCCAATCAGACCTCATCCTTCCAGAAATCTCTCTCTTTAGCCAATCAGACCTCATCCTTCCAGACCTCTCTCTCTTCAGCCAATCAGACCTCATCCTTCCAGACCTCTCTCTCTTCAGCCAATCAGACCTCATCCTTCCAGACCTCTCTCTCTTCAGCCAATCAGACCTCATCCTTCCAGACCTCTCTCTCTTCAGCCAATCAGACCTCATCCTTCCAGATATCTCTCTCTTTAGCCAATCAGACCTCATCCTTCCAGACCTCTCTCTCTTCAGCCAATCAGACCTCATCCTTCCAGACCTCGTTCTCTTCAGCCAATCAGACCTCATCCTTCCAGACCTCTCTCTCTTCAGCCAATCAGACCTCATCCTTCCAGACCTCTCTCTCTTCAGCCAATCAGACCTCATCCTTCCAGACCTCTCTCTCTTCAGCCAATCAGACCTCATCCTTCCAGACCTCGTTCTCTTCAGCCAATCAGACCTCATCCAGACTGATCTTGTTTTCTTTGCTGTCTCTTCAGTGTTGTGCGTTCACACAAAACTAGTTCTCTGTTGTAACAACATGTCTGGGAGGCCACACCACCGCAGGTTGTTCTGCCCACTTTTACAGGTGAAACTTAAATACCGTATTTCTCAGACTAGAGAGCACACCGGTATATAAGCCACACCCACCCCATTTTAGAAGAAGAAAAAATAGGTTTCATATACAGTATAAGCCTCAGAGGTTTATAAGTTACAGATATATACGTTGTGATATGAGTTATTTACACAGAAATGTTTATTTACATACCTTAATTGTTTCCACAGAGTGTCTGTAACAGGGCAGTAAAACGGATGATCAAACAAAACGTCAGTCATGGTCATGGACCCACTAGCTGCGCAAGCTAGCTCTCCAATCAGCTAAACAGACTCAATAACTCCACACTGACGTTTTGCTGAATTTACTGAATAATTTGTGAAAGTGAAACAATACAAAAATAATGCCGTTGTAAGTTAATAATACTAACACAGACACTTGTAAACGTGACGCTGGCTCAATTACAATATGATGGCATGTACAAATATGGGACGGTTTAGTAAGTAAGAATAGTTTTAGTTATATTGTAAAACTTACAAACATTGCTTGGAGTGATGAATGAAGAATCCACACAAGTAGAAGCGCTATGGACGGTTATAGGACGGAACAGCACTTCTACTCATGTTTTAAAGCTTTAAATAGAAGTGCACAGCAGCACCTGTATTGAGCTAATTCGTCCACAAGATGGCGCCATAGCACAAACAATTACACACCTTTTCAGTGTGATTGCTAGTTTTTTTTAACTATTTGTATTATGGTTGTCAGCGAACACAAATCCATAAATCAGCCACACCGCTTCATAAGCCACAGGATTCAAAGCTTAGGAAAAAGTAGCAGCTTGTAGTTTTGAATTTAGGGTAATTAGAATTTTGTGCCAAGGTTTGTTTGTACGAGCAATTAGACATACAAGGTTAGATACATGTAATAAATAATACACAACTCAGGATATTTCAAGCCTTCTTTTGATATCATTTTGCTGATTATGGTTTGCAGCTTTTGGAAATCTTATAAAATGAGTTTTTTTTAACAACTGCTAGCCATGATCATCAAAACAATAACAAATATCTCACTTTGCATGTCATTACTTTCACATTTGAAGTTGAATTGCTGACACAAATGGACTTTTGCACCCTATTTTAAGTTTTTGAGTTTAGGGGTGTTCTGATACGATATTAATGATGGATATCAATCTGATACCAGCAAATACGGGATCATATTGTATCACATTACAATGTCCGATACAAGCAGTTATAACATCTAAATGTCCTTCAATGAGCGCACAATTTACTAAAGTCATTTACAAAAGGGAAACATGCTAGGCTATAGGCTACTAATTGCCAGCAGCTACACAACAGCTAAGCACACAATAGAACACAAGCTAAACCAACATAATAAATGTCCTTTATTGCAGTGTTTTTCATACCCATTATTGTTCTCTTCCACTCATTTCACTCGATCAAACATTCTCCAACATCCCACACTTCTAAATAATACAAGTAGGAATGATCCCTGCTGATATCGTATTGGATCAATGTGGCCATCATTCAGAGCTCTGATATCGGTATGGAAAGTGAACAATGGCATCAGGACACAAACAGAACTAGATCGATAATAATAGGATACCAAACTAATAGAATGATATCAAAATGCGTGTTTGGCATAAGTGAGAACATTTGATCTGCTGCTTATCCCCCAAATGCATTTTCTTGAGAGCAGACAATGACCTCAAAGTCAAATAAACACGCTGAACATGGTCTTGGCAAGACACTTGGTTACAACAGAGTGATATCTGACGGACCCCGACTTAAACAAGTGGAAAAACTTATTGGGGTGTTACCATTTACTGGTCAATTGTACGGAATATGTACTTCACTGTGCAATCGTCTAATACAAGTCTCAATCAATCAAAACTAAGTATTACCTAAGTACTACCTTCCTACCTAAGTACTACCTAAGTGCTACCTTCCTACCTAAGTACTACCTAAGTACTACTTTACAAGTCCGACTGTAATGATCAGTGTTATTCCACTTTTACTGGACTTGTGCATTGTGGTCTTCACAACAAGTCAAGTAATCTTTCAAGGAGTCATTTTCACTTTAGTCTGACTCAGACTTTGTATTTGAAGAACATTATTGATGCCCAATCAATAAGACGTGGAAATATTTGTGATATTTGATTGTCCTGTTAAAAGGCACATGTAGTGTAGATAAAAATACTTTGCCAATATTCCATCATGGCATCAATGTGCATAATCAATAGGTCACATGTTTTAGCAGGCATGACTAATAAGTCATTGATTATTATGTGTTCCATTGATTAGTCACCTACTTCCTGCTTCCACATTTCCTCTTCTTCTATTTGGTGTACACAACATTTGAAAGGTTTCACACACTGATCTAGTTAGACACCTCTTTTAATGTGTGTGTGTGTGTGTGCGTGTATTCAATCATCTTTTAATGTGTGTGTGTGTGTGCGTATTCAATCATCTTTTAATGTGTGTGTGTGTGTATTCAATCATCTTTTAATGTGTGTGTGTGCGTATTAAATCATCTTTTAATGTGTGTGTGTGTGTGTGTGTGTGTGTGTGTGTGTGTGTGTGTGTGTGTGTGTGTGTGTGTGTGTGTATTAAATCATCTTTTAGTGTGTGTGTGTATTCAATCATCTCCACCAGGGGGGCCAAACTCTTCTCACTGTAGGGGCCACACTCTGAAATGTCAAAGCGAGCGGGGGCCATGTTCATGTTGTTCATTTTCTAAACCAGAACTATATATACCGGTGGGTGTATGTATATATATATATATATATATATATATATATATATATATATATATATATATATATATATATATATATATATATATATATGTGTGTATTTTTTATTTTTTTGTTACCTCAAGTTTAGTTCCAGGAGCGCATCTCAGTCATAAAAATGTTTAAAATAAGTCATACATATTTTTTTTTTTTTATTCAACGCCTACATTTCCAGATCAAATTCAGGTGTATCCGTTGATAGCAAGTTGTTGTTATTATTATTATTATTGTTTATTAGTATGATCTTTTGTAATGTTTTTTGCCCTTTTTACCAAAACCGAAAACCGTTTTTTTTATGCTGGAACGTAAATATTTGAATCAAAGGAATTGCAGCCTTAAATTCGTCAACAGTTCATAACATTGATTTTCATTCATTTGTTATTTATTTTTTATTATATCTATTTTTATTTATTTTTTATTTTTTTTATTTTTTTTTGAGCAGTGACCTTTAAAAAAGAAAAACAATCCCACTAAAATTATTGGGGATCCAAAAGGGCCCCAAGTGTTAAAAATAAGTCTTTCTTATTTCACTTTCAACGCTTAAATCTGTAAATCAACTTCAGATTGATGCCCTTTTTAATATAACCGTGTTTTTTTATGCTACAATATGAATATTTGATGCAAAGTAATTGGAGCCTTAAATTGGTCAATAGGTTATAACATTGATTTTCATTCATTATTATTTATTTTTAATTTCATCTATTTTTATTAATTTAATTTTTTTTTTCTTCCAAAAACATTAAAAAAAAATCCCACTCAAATTCTTGGGCATCCAAAAGCGCCCTAAGTGTTAAAAATAAGTAATTGTTATTTTAATTGCAACGCTTAAATTTGTAGATCAACTTCAGATCTATCTGTTGCTTATAAGTTTTTATTATTTTGTTTCTTTTTTGTTTGTCAAAGAAAGCTTTGTTTTTTTTTTACTGCAAACACACAAAATATACAATATATTTTACCCAGGAAATATTTCAAAGTGGAATATTTGATGTGAAGCCTTGATTTTGATTCATTATTATTTACTTGTATTATTTTTTTTTTTTTTGAGCAGTAACATTTAAAACAAAATCCCACTAAAGGGGATCCAAAAGGGCCCTACTTATAAAAGTCTTACAAATAAGTATTTTACTTTTGAAGCTTAACAAATTCTATTTGTCGATTTTGAGTTTTTTTATTCTTTTTCACGTTTTTGTTGTTGTTTTATGCCTTTTTTATCAAAGAAACATGCAAAATATACAATACCCCCCAATATCAGTGTGTAATATTTGATGTGTAATAGGAGCCTTGATTAGTTCAATAATTCATAAAAACATGGACTTTGATGTTTTAAACTGAGTGTTTTAAAGTAAAAAAAGAAAAACCGCCTGCATGGCAGCTTTGTGTTATTAGAGTCAACATTGCAACTTTTATCTTTACATTTCACATGCTTGCTCTTTTATTCCCATTTGTTCTGTTTTCTGTTTAATGTTACATTAAAAGTGGCCCCCGGGCCGCACTTTGGACCCCCTGATCTTGCAGCCGGAGCCGTCCGATGCATGATTTGTAATTATGAGCTCTTATTTCCGCTGACGGTTGGAGGACTTTGACAGTCGTGTGGTGCACAAAGTGAGCAACATTTGACACACTTTGCTGCAAATTAGACTTTAATCGTCCGTCGATCCAACAATTACAAGCAATGAATGTCTTGGGAAAGAAAGAGTGGAAGTGAAGAGGAACAATAGGCCAGTAATCCATGCAGCACTGCTGTAAGAACTTGTAATGTCTCCTACATCTCACATGAATATTCTAACAGAAATGTCTCATGACTTCCTTCTTTTCTCCGACTAGGTGGACCATCTTCTGTCCTTGTCTGCATGAACACACATATTAATCTCTTCTTCTCCCTCCCGTCCTTTTCATTCTCTCTCCCAACGCTTAAAATAGAAGTGGAGCAAAAAGGTAAATACCAGACACCCCGCCCACCTTCACACCTTCTTCTTGTGGACCACCGTGGAACCTCTAAAGTCCGAGCCCCTTGCAGACTTCAATCAGGCTTAGGAGAATGAAATATGAAGTGGATCCATCAAGCACGTTTAGGTGCGAGTCCTTATCCAAGTCTGGTGAGACTTCAGCTCAGTGAGGGATGGACTTCACGCAGAAAAGGGAGATGATGACATTATGAGGACCATAAAACAATCCATAGAACGTCTTCTCTTTTCTCACATCCTTCAATAACTGTGAAGCCCAGCTTTATTCTTCTCCCATGTTGGGATTTTTGGAGTTTTTTCCTTGCCCGTATGTGGCCTTAGATCAGTCCTTGTGGTTTGTGAAGCACTTGTGATGAAGGGATATAGTCATAATAATAATAATGCATTTTACTTATGAGGCGCTTTTCTAGGCACGAGAGGACAAAAAACTAGATAAATAAACAATGATTGCTGCGCAAGCTAGCTCTCCAATCAGCTAAACAGACTCAATAACTCCACGGTGTCCTTTTGGTGAATTTACTGAGGGATTAGTGAAAGTGAAACAATACAAAAACAATGTAAGTTAACTATACTAACACAGACACTTGTAAATGTGTTAGCATTTTAGCTAATGCTAATGCTAGCTTGATTACATTACAATAGCACGTACAAAAACATTCCGACAGACATCACACATGGGACGCTTTAGTAAGTAAGAATAGTTTTAGTTATATTGTAAAACTTACAAACGTTGCTTGGAGTGATGAATGAGAATTCCATACGAGTAGAAACGCTATGGATGGTTTTACTTCCGGTTTAAAGCAGAACAAGAAAGTACGTTTTCAACCTATAACACCTGCAGTGAGCGAACTCGTCCAAAAGATGGCGCCGTAGCACAAACAATAACACACCTATGCCGGCATACATGAAAATGATGGCCATTCGCAAAGACAAATTATTAAATTAGCCGCACTGTTTTATAATTTGCAGGGTTCAAAGCGTAGGAAAAAAGTAGTGGCTTGGAGTCTGTAAAAGAAGGTATTTTACTGACATCAGAGCAGGCGAGGGAATGAAAGGAGAAGGAATAACAACATACTAATCAATCATCAACATGATTGGCACAAGAGAGGAGGTGGCTGGCACAGAGTTTATACTAGGGTGTCATAATTACAACTACAAACATTAATTAATCCATCAATTATGTTAGGGTGACATTTTCATTTCTATTCTGATGCTTCCAGTAATCCACTAACTCATACAACTAATACAAATGTATAAAATACTACTAACTAATACAACTAATACAAATATATAAGATACTACTAACTAATACAACTAATACAAATGTATAAAATACTACTAACTAATACAAATATATAAAATACTACTAACTAATACAACTAATACAAATGTATAAAATACTACTAACTAATACAAATATATGAAATACTACTAACTAATACAAATGTATAAAATAATACTAACTAATACAACTAATACAAATGTATAAAATACTACTAGCTAATACAACTAATACAAATATATAAGATACTACTAACTAATACAACTAATACAAATGTATAAAATACTACTAACTAATACAAATATATAAAATACTACTAACTAATACAAATGTATAAAATAATACTAACTAATACAACTAATACAAATATATAAAATACTACTAACTAATACAAATATATAAAATACTACTAACTAATACAACTAATACAAATGTATAAAATACTACTAACTAATACAAATATATAAAATACTACTAACTAATACAAATGTATAAAATACGGACCGCATGGAGTGATTGCAACTCAACACATACTTGTCTCACAAAGTTGAATTGTATTAATGAAGGATTGTCAAAAGTGCAATACAAATGTCTTTACAATATATATCAAATCTTTTATTTTACCTATTTTTTTTCTAAATTAGACACTGAGGCTATTGTTTTGATCCGATTACTCAATTAATCGAACAAACTAATCGATAGATTACTCGACTACAACAATGTTTGATAGCAGCAGCTTTAGCCCCTTTAAGTACGTCCATCAATCTGTGATGTCACACATAGTCTACAGTTTAAAATGGCGTTCGGAGACATTTGTGCTAAGCTATCACCCAAATGCAAAAATCTTATGATTTGACACTTTGAAGGTTTTTAACGCGGCTATCCAACATTTGGGCAACATGTAAGATCAAGGACATCACAGGTTAGACATGTGAGCCAGGACCCAGGCTGGAGGTCCAGGACACAGGCTGGAGGCCCAGGACCAGAGGTCGGACCAGGTGTGCCACACTAATATGTGTTGCCAACCAAAAGTATTGCTGAACAGATTGTGGTGGACTTTAGAGGTTCCACCGTCTACTGAGTGTTATGTTAAAGACCCGGGAAGTCAGACCGGCTGAAGAGACGAGATAGCACATGAGCAGCCTGGAGATGTACGTGCGGGCTCATTGGCTGCGACCCACAAGACTTTTGTTCCTCCTCATTCTGCCGTTCTGTCCAATTTGCTTGGCTTCCAGAGCGTTTTGCCCGAAGCATGTCTTGCTCGCTTCTTCCTTCTTTCTTTCTCCAAGGCTCCTGCCATCATTGTCACCTGACCACCCTCATGCCTTACCACCACAACCAAAACACCTCAGGAGATCTGTTACTGCAAGTTATTTTTAAAAAGCCAACCTTTGCCCCACTTGCTAATGACAAGCCTCTCAGGTCTTTGGTCTTTACCGTGTGAAAGGTGAAATGCATCCCTGCGTGTTTCCCACACAGCTCATGACTTCTGTTTGCATTTTAGTCTTCATTTGCAGGATTTGTTGGGTTTTTTTATGTTCCCGTGGTTTGTGTGGTAAAGTCAAAGCTTCTTTTGCGTTTGAGATTATTTGAACTTTCTGCTTGATAACCTTCCTTTTTTTCTTGCTATGCACACAACTTCCTTCTCGTGGTGTTGATATTATTAGCGATAGCTTGTAAAAAAGCTGGTAAAGGTCTGACCGTACGTGATCATCTCATAGCAGATTGTGTGTTGATGTTGTTGATGGTTTATTAACACGTCTGCTTTTTATTCTACTTCCTTCCATTGCTAGTTTTTATATGTCCCGGGAGTCTGAAAGCTGTCGGCGAGCCCTCCTTTCAATTCGAAGCGGAGCAACAAGCCGGCGCCTGGTGCAAAGATCCCCTGCAGGCGGCCGACAAGATCTTCTTCATGCCTTGGACTCCTTATCGGACAG
The DNA here is from genome assembly GCF_033978685.3 of Nerophis lumbriciformis. Taxonomy (NCBI): domain Eukaryota; kingdom Metazoa; phylum Chordata; class Actinopteri; order Syngnathiformes; family Syngnathidae; genus Nerophis; species Nerophis lumbriciformis. Next base: position 46,761,381 of record NC_084561.2, on the reverse strand, counting down.
ACACTCTGATCGAGTACTCCTCCCTGGACGACTTCCAAAATGCCCGACAGAGCGTGACCTACAAGCTGCCCCACCGCGTGGACGGAACTGGATTTGTGGTCTACGACGGGGCTGTGTTTTTCAACAAGGAGCGCACCCGCAACATTGTCAAGTTCGACCTGCGAACTCGAATCAAAAGCGGCGAGGCCATCATCAACAACGCCAATTACCATGACACGTCGCCCTACAAGTGGGGCGGAAAAACGGACATCGACCTGGCGGTGGACGAGAACGGCCTGTGGGTGATCTACGCCACAGAGCAGAACAACGGCATGGTGGTCATCAGCCAGTTGAACCCCTACACGCTCCGTTTCGAGGCCACGTGGGAGACGACCTACGACAAGCGCTCGGCCTCCAATGCCTTTATGGCCTGCGGAGTCCTCTACGTGGTCCGCTCCACCTACGAAGACAATGAGAGCGAGGTCAGCAAGAGCATGATCGATTACATCTACAACACCAAGCAGAACCGTGGGGAATACGTCGACATCCACTTTCCCAATCAGTACCAGTACATTGCATCTGTGGATTATAATCCGCAAGATAATCAGCTCTATGTGTGGAATAATTTTTACATCCTGAAATACAACTTGGAGTTCGGGCCCCCGGATCCAGCTCACGGTAAGAACCCTTCAACTTCTGTTGCTGAAAATGTGTCTGTGTATTGTTCTCTATCCCTTTGGCGTATCAAAATGGATACATGACAAAGGAGCTCTCGGGGCATTCAATCGATTGCGACTGGACCGTTTACTTTGTCGTGCCGGCAGGCTTCATCAATTCCTGCTCACAGACTCAGATTGGTGACATCTAGTCAGCCGGTGACAAAGGAGGGTATGAGGGCCCCACTGGGAATGATTAAAACAAGTTCAGGAGGCTAAAATTGGTTTTGGATCTGAAGGAGAACACATCCACTTCACTTGCAGCTTCTTCTGCAAAGCGCTGGTCAGATATGAGGGGTGTTGGGATCATGTCTGCAAAGAGAGGGGATGGTGGCAGTTCTAGCTTCAATGGCGCCCCAGCAGAAGGGTGGCTTTCCCCCTTGTCCTTGCGGCACCCTGATAATTGCCTGAGTGGCCCATATGTAAAACTGTGACTGGGAGGGGAGAATTGATATCTCTTTCAGCCTAAGACACTACCTACCACCACCATGCTTCACTTGAGTTGTCAGATTTGGACAATGTTTGCAAATTGAGTACTTATCAATTGTCTAGGTAGGTCTTTATTGTCATTGCACAAGTACAACAAAACTTAGTTTTCAGCACAAACCCCTCCAAAATTAGACAAACAAACTGTACCGGGTTACTGAACAGGAAGGCTGACGGATCGCCACAAGGCGCCCCGTAAAAGACGGGAAAAAGACAAACGCTGGGGGAGGATGAGTAAACAAATACAATCTCGACTGGTCTCTGACAGTCTGCAGTGGTAAAATCTTAGTTTGCCTCGTGTCAAATTGTCCTTGTTGCAATATTCCTTTTTCTTGCCTGTGGATGTTCTCATTCATCAGGTGATTGTGTGCTAAGGGCATTCAATCGATCGCACCTGGACTGTTCAGATTATTTTAGAAGACCCTTGGCCTGTCATCCGAGCAAGCTTCATCATTTCATGCTCACGCACAGAAGCCATGTCCATACAGGAATCCTTTTTCGGTGGAAAACTGTAAAGTAGTCTGAGCACTTGGTGCCGGACCCGAACTATCTTATCTCCCGACAAGAATGTTTTCGCTCTGTTCTGGTGCACCGACGGTAGCCATTAGGATGCAAAGGAGTGACCCTCTGCCAGCACAACAACAGTCAATAGGATGAATTCACCCTCGTTAGCATTCCTTTCAGTTGTGTCAATGCTTAACGTGTCACCTGTCAGGAGGAATACCTTTGTCTTGTTATTTGTTGAATCTTTTAAGTGGGATAAAGTCTCCTCAAATGAGAGGCCAAATGTTTTCTAAGAAAAACTGAACAGTCCAGTTGTAATCCCTTAAATGCCTGTTCTTGGTATTAAACCGTTTTTTTTTTTGTCTTCAGTTTATCCGATTATAATCTTAGCAAACGTAACAGCTGATTGATTTAACTTTCTATCGAACATGTTTGAGAAATTTTGTCTTTAGGGGGCTGTGTAGTAAACAACACCTTGAGGGTAGTCAAGAATATGTATCTTAGGGATGTAGGGAGGTTCACCATGCGGGCACTCCCCGAGTCCCTTGTGTCAAAGCTCCAGGGACCCCCTCTTGGCTATAGCCTGTTCTTTTTTTTACACAGTGATATACTCACAGCCCTGGAAACTTACATGCCTGGACAGGTGCAAAGTCAGGCCTGGGGCAAGGTTAGATCATTCCCCCAAGTGAGGCTGGAAATGGAACTCTCTACTGACCATAAAATAAATACTTGACACTTTGAAGGGGTGTAAGCATCCAAGGATCTGCACCAGAGGAACAAGGGACAATGATTAACCAGGATCATACGAAGCAAATGCTTCGAAGTTAGCTGCCGGGAAGCCGATACCCGCGATAGACCTTGTCCTGAGAATATAACAACCTAATCCCTCCACACCCTGAGTCTTAAATCCATGGTCTGTTCAATGCAGTCAGTTAAGAGATCATGGAGGTCAAGAAACTTTTTCACAGATTATCACCGAGCTCAGCATTTGCTAATGTTTGCTCGGGTGTTTGTCAAGCGATAGCCGTAAACATGGGTTCAGCCGGTTGAAGAACATTAATCACGTCGAGGCCAGAGGGAGTTTCGGTGTGAGGATGACGATTGTCAGGACTTGAGAATGGCGTATTGAGGCAAACAATTATTTGTGAGAAAACATCATTTCTACTGCCAGTGGAAGAAAAATAAAAATTAATACAAGAAAATGTAGGAAAAATACACAACAGTTCAGATCTGCTTGCCCAGTTCTAAAAACAACAACAACAAGATAATATTTAACAACCCAAGTTTTCACATGAACATACATTCAAAGTGAAGTTGTTTTTGAGGGTTGTGACCAGTATGAGGCGCACCCAAAGCTACTACTTAAATTCCCCCATATGGTTTGGTATTTTAAAGCTAGTGTTGTTGGTCTTTACTGTAAGTATTGATTGGTCATCAGTCAATCAGGGTACACACTCTTTACTGGTCACCAGTCAATCAGGGGACACATGTCAACATTACTGGTCACCAGTCAGTCAGGGTACACACTCTTTACTGGTCACCAGTCAATCAGGGGACACACTCTTTACTGGTCACCAGTCAATCAGGGGACACATTCTTTACTGGTCACCAGTCAATCAGGGGACACATGTCAACATTACTGGTCACCAGTCAGTCAGGGTACACACTCTTTACTGGTCACCAGTCAATCAGGGGACACACTCTTTACTGGTCACCAGTCAGTCAGGGTACACACTCTTTACTGGTCACCAGTCAATCAGGGGACACACTCTTTACTGGTCACCAGTCAATCAGGGGACACATTCTTTACTGGTCACCAGTCAATCAGGGGACACATGTCAACATTACTGGTCACCAGTCAGTCAGGGTACACACTCTTTACTGGTCACCAGTCAATCAGGGGACACACTCTTTACTGGTCACCAGTCAATCAGGGGACACATGTCAACATTACTGGTCACCAGTCAGTCAGGGGACACATGTCAACATTACTGGTCACCAGTCAGTCAGGGTACACACTCTTTACTGGTCACCAGTCAATCAGGGTACACACTCTTTACTGGTCACCAGTCAATCAGGGGACACACTCTTTACTGGTCACCAGTCAGTCAGGGGACACATGTCAAATGGTAAATGGTAAATGGTTTGTACTTGTATAGTGCTTTTCTACCTGTTTTTTAAGGAACTCAAAGCGCTTTGACACTATTTCCACATTCACCCATTCACACATTCACACATTCACACATTCACACACTGATGGCGGGAGCTGCCATGCACTTTGCTAACCAGGCCCATCAGGAGCAAGGGTGAAGTGTCTTGCTCAAGGACACAACATTACTGGTCACTAGTCAATCAGAGTACACACTCTTTACTGGTCACCAGTCTACATTACTGGTCACCAGTCAATCAGGGGACACATGTCAACATTACTGGTCACCAGTCAATCGGGACACATGTCAACATTACTGGTCACCAGTCAATCAGGGGACACATGTCAACATTACTGGTCACCAGTCAATCAGGGGACACATGTCAACAATACTGGTCACCAGTCAATCAGGGGACACATGTCAACATTACTGGTCACCAGTCAATCAGGGGACACATGTCAACAATACTGGTCACCAGTCAATCAGGGGACACATGTCAACATTACTGGTCATCAGTCAATCAGGGGACACATGTCAACATTACTGGTCACCAGTCAATCAGGGGACACATGTCAACATTACTGGTCATCAGTCAATCAGGGGACACATGTCAACATTACTGGTCACCAGTCAATCAGGGGACACATGTCAACATTACTGGTCACCAGTCAATCAGGGGACACATGTCAACATTACTGGTCATCAGTCAATCAGGGGACACATGTCAACATTACTGGTCATCAGTCAATCAGGGGACACATGTCAACATTACTGGTCACCAGTCAATCAGGGGACACATGTCAACATTACTGGTCATCAGTCAATCAGGGGACACATGTCAACATTACTGGTCACCAGTCTACATTACTGGTCACCAGTCAATCAGGGGACACATGTCAACATTACTGGTCACCAGTCAATCAGGGGACACATGTCAACATTACTGGTCACCAGTAAATCAGGGGACACATGTCAACAAAGAACCCAAAACATTCCTACTTTAGCGTGTAAGTGGCAGAAGATGCATTATAGTGCAATGCAGACCAGGTTGTGATTTCAACCTGACACCTTTGTGCTAACTTATTCACTTTCCATACGATACTGATATTGGAGCCTTGAGTATTGGCAGTTATCAATATCAGCACAACTCTTACATACTTAATACTACAATGGCAGGTAACCTATTTATTTTTAAACCGCCTGGAATGGACTTATGCTGTCTTTAAGTTGAAGTGGAGTGGTAATTGTTTTTTGGTGACACCCAGTGGTCACAATAATTCATGAAGTTAGGCTCATGATGCAGTAAGTTGAAGGTAGCGGACACGTTTGTTACTGGATACTTTCTAACACGCCTCTGCCTTGGAGACATTGTATGTGTAAGTAATATGTAACAATCATTATTTGTTACTTGACTAATGTCACCTTTTATTGTGCAATGATTATCACCTATGTCTAGCTTGTGTGCTAGTGTGTGCTTAGCTGTTGTGTAGCTGCTAGCTCCTAGTAGCCTATAACCTAGCATGTTTACATTTTGTAAATGACTTTAGTTTGTGTTTATTGAAGGACACTTAGATGTCTGTCAGCGTTGTACAAGTAAACACTCCGCTTGTACCGCACATGATATCACACACAAGTTGACACACTGCAGGACTGTTTGTATCGCACATGATATCACACACAAGTAAACACGTTGCAGGACTGTTTGTATCACACATGATATCACACTCAAGTAAACACACTGCATGACTGCTTGTATCGCACATGATATCACACTCAAGTAAACACGCTGCAGGACTGTTTGTATCGCACATGATATCACACTCAAGTAAACACACTGCATGACTGCTTGTATCACACATGATATCACACTCAAGTAAACATGCTGCAAGACTGCTTACATCGCACATGATATCACACACAAGTTGACACGCTGCAGGACTGATTGTATCGCACATTACATCACACACAAGTTGACATGCTGCATGACTGTTTGCATCGCACATGATATCACACACAAGTTGACACGCTGCAGGACTGCTTGTATCGCACATGATATCACACACAAGTAAACATGCTGCAGGACTGTTTGTTTTGCACATGATATCACACTCAAGTAAACATGCTGCATGACTGTTTGTATCGCACATGATATCACACACAAGTTGACACGCTGCATGACTGTATGTATCGCACATGATTTCACACACAAGTAAACACGCTGCAGGGCTGCTTGTATCACACATGATATCACACACAAGTAAACACGCTGCAGGACTGCTTGTATTGCACATGATGTCACACACAAGTAAATATGTCGCATCACTGTTTGTATCGCACGTGATACCACACTCAAGTAAATACGCTGCAGGACTGTTTGTATCACACGTGACATCACACTCAAGTAAACACGCTGCATGACTTCTTGTATCGCACATGATATCACATTCAAGTAAAAACGCTGCAGGACTGTTTGTATCGCACATGATATCACACTCTATTAAACACGCTGCAAGACTGCCTGTATCGCACATGATATCACACACAAGTAAACACGCTGCAGGACTGTTTGTATCGCACATGATATCACACTCAATTAAACACGCTGCCGGACTGCTTGTATCGCACATGATATCACACACAAGTTAACGCGCTGCAGGACTGCTTGTATTGCACATGATATCACACACAAGTTAACGCGCTGCAGGACTGCTTGTATTGCACATGATATCACACACAAGTTAACACGCTGCAGGACTGTTTGTATCGCACATGATATCACACACAAGTTAACACGCTGCAAGACTGCTTGTATCGCACATGATATCACACACAAGTTAACACGCTGCATCATATCAGGACTCGAGTAAACATCTATTCATGTCAATAAGAATTTCCTGCAAATTTGGGTATTTTGGGAAAACCGGGAATTTTTTCTGGGAAATATTGATGCTAGTACAATTGTCCTCGACCAGGGGTGTCAAACTCAAATACAGAGTGGGTCAAAATGTAAAAGTGAACAAAGCCGCGGGCCAAGGTTGAACAAAGTAACCTTTTAATAGAGACCCAAACAAGTTTTGCATTGAATATTGAACAAGCAAGGCTTATATAACTTTATAGTGACATGCAAAATCCAGTTTCAAATAATAATAATAATAATAATAATTAAAAAACATCAATGGCATATCAAATACAATTTAAATAAAAATGTTATGCCTCTTTTCTATTTGCAGCCTTCTGAGGTAAATATCAACATTAACTTTTTCCACAGGCTAATAAATATGAAAATAAAATAACAATGAATAAATCAACCATTCAGGACTTTAAAGTGCTCAGTTTGCAACACACTGATCTAATCTGATGTGCCCAAGTCAGATACCTGACATCTTTTCTGGGATGATAGTTCATTCATGTCAGGTCTCAGGCTTTGAGCTGAGGCAACCTTCATTATCCAACCAAGGTGTTCATCAGTCATTATACCTCGTAGTCCAACCGGACCACAGTCTTGGGGGCGTGTCTTAAAGGCATTGCTTTAACGTCCTCTACGAACTGTCGTCACGTCTGCTTTTCATCCATTCCAACAACGTGCCGGCCCAATCACAAGATATGTGCGGCTGCTGTACACACACACACACTTGAACAACAGCGATACAGGTTACACTGAGGGTGGCCGTATAAACAAGTTTAACACTGTTACAAATATTCACCACACTGTGAATCTGTCATGTCTGTGTAATCATATTTTGTTTTAAGTCATGTTTTGTTTAGTTTCTGGCTTTTCACTCCCTTGTCTTGTTTGCATGATTACCCATTAGTTTCACCTGTTCCACTTTTGGACTCATTGTGCACTCTTGTTTGTCACCATAGCAACCATTAGTTTTCACCTGTCACGTCATGCACCTGTTTCACGTTTTGAGTCACGCACCTGCTTTCACTAATCATGTCCATAGTATTTAAGTTCATTCATTTTCTGTTGTTCGTCCTGACGAAATAAATAAATCATGTACCCACCTTCAAGCCTTGACCAGTCCAGTTCATTTGCACCACGGGAGAACAAACCAAGCCATAGTCCAAGTCCTGACAGTGCTGACGACATCTGTCAGGACTTGGACTATGGCTTGGTTTGTTCTCCCGTGGTGCAAATGAACTGGAGTGGTCAAGGCTTGAAGGTGGGTACATGATTTATTTAAACTATCAAAAAAGGAATAAACGAAAAGCGCGCACAGGGGCGGAGGTACAAAACTAGACTATAAACACAAAACTTGAACATTGGCAGAAACTATGAACAATTAAACAAAAACTAACTGTGGCTTAATAAACAAAAACTTACTTGGCATGGAACCGGCATGAAAAAAAGAGTAGCAAGGGTCATCAGGGTGTGGAGAGTGTGCAGGAGCATAAATGTGGTGATGTCGTCAGGACGAACAACAGAAAATGAATGAACTTAAATACTATGGACATGATTAGTGAAAGCAGGTGCGTGACTCAAAACGTGAAACAGGTGCGTGACGTGACAGGTGAAAACTAATGGTTGCTATGGTGACAAACAAGAGTGCACAATGAGTCCAAACGTGGAACAGGTGAAACTAATGGGTAATCATGCAAACAAGACAAGGGAGTGAAAAGCCAGAAACTAAACAAAACATGACTTAAAACAAAATATGATTACACAGACATGACAGAATCCACACCAAACAAGAATGACAAACACATTTTGGGAGAATATCTGCACCGTAACACAACATAAACACAACAGAACAAATACCCAGAACCCTTTGCAGCACTAACTCTTCCGGGACGCTACAATATACACCCCCGCTACCACCAAACTGCACGTCTTTGTCCTGGAGGGAAAATGAGGGACAGACACAGCATAGAATTAGGGGGGAAATTAGCTGAATGTGAAGACTAGGTTGTCTGTTATTAAGTCTTTAGCATTAGTATGTGGGATTAAATGATGGAATGGATTAAGTAATGAAGTTAAACAAAGTACTGATATGATCCACTTTAAGAGCTTGTTCAAATGAATAGTGCTTACAAAGTACAAAGAAGAATTTTGAGAAATACTTTCAACATCATTGAAATTAAGATACTCTTCATCTCAGTATATTAATAATGACCGGATTAATTAATTACATATTACAAAACTGTTGTATATACTAATTCACAGATGTTATTTTATTATAAAAATGTCAGTAAATGATGTATATATTTGTAAACGCTCTGAAGTGGGAAAGGGGTAAGATTAAATAAGCTTTGCTTCTTCCTGCTCCTTTTTGGACATGACGTCAAGTGAAATGATATGAAACTGTGATGTGTTATGCTGTAAGTGTGTTCATGTACCAAATAAACAATAGAAAGAAAGAAAGTACTAGTTTATTAGACAGACCTGCAAACTCTGGAGTGGTGTAGGCTACAAGATAGCGTTAACGTTATCAGACACGTACAAAAAGGCTAACGTTAGCCACTGACTATGCTTAGGTAACGTTAGTCGAGCTAACATTACTGCAGTCCTGGTTGACATAAGAGGTAACATTATTGAGTGAGCATATATGGAAATGAAGCGGCAACAGTTAGCGTTAGTTACTCAGCAGCACTATCACTGGAATTGGCGCTGCAGGTTGAAGCAGAGGAAGAGGAGCGTGTTTCCTCATCTCTGTCGCTGCTTCTCCACGACACTTTTGTCTAACCTTCAGGCTATGTGCAGCCTGAACATGTTTCATCATGCTTGTTGTGCTTACCCCCTTACATGAGAGCAGAGCCTGGCAATAATTGCAGATAGCCGTTTCCTCCTCGTACTTTTTTGTAAAATGAAGCCATGCCTTGAGACGATTTTTCCGGTCCATTGTTGTTGCTGCTTCTGTATCTGCCGCCTAATGACTGAGCTACGTCATTTCCCTTTGACGTGCCACAGGGCATTTCCTGTGGGACGGGATTCGTTCCCAGGGATTCGAATAAAGAACTAACTTTTTTTCTTTACTATAGTGGCCTCGATAACGGGAATCATTTCTCAAAAAGGGATTCGAGTCCATAGAATCGGTTCTTTTCTTATCGAACAACCGGGAGAACCGGTTTCGAACATCATCCCTAGTGGAGTGTGTGGATGGTAGTTTGATTGTCCAAGGTGAGTGGAGTGTGTGGATGGTAGTTTGATAGTCCAAGGTGAGTGGAGTGTGTGGATGGTAGTTTGATTGTCCAAGGTGAGTGGAGTGTGTGGATGATAGTTTGTTTGTCCAAGGTGACTGGAGTGTGTGGATGGTAGTTTGAGTGTCCAAGGTGAGAAGAGTGTGTGGATGGTAGTTTGATTGTCCAAGGTGAGTGGAGTGTGTGGATGGTAGTTTGATTGTCCAAGGTGAGTGGAGTGTGTGGATGGTAGTTTGATTGTCCAAGGTGACTGGAGTGTGTGGATGGTAGTTTGATTGTCCAAGGTGAGTGGAGTGTGTGGATGGTAGTTTGATTGTCCAAGGTGTGAGGAGTGTGTGGATGGTAGTTTGATTGTCCAAGGTGACTGGAGTGTGTGGATGGTAGTTTGATTGTCCAAGGTGAGTGGAGTGTGTGGATGGTAGTTTGATTGTCCAAGGTGAGTGGAGTGTGTGGATGGTAGTTTGATTGTCCAAGGTGAGTGGAGTGTGTGGATGGTAGTTTAAATGTCCAAGGTGAGTGGAGTGTGTGGATGGTAGTTTGATTGTCCAAGGTGAGAAGAGTGTGTGGATGGTTGAACGCTTCCAATCGGCTTTTGGCCCTTGACCCAATTGTTTTAGTCCAATGTGGCCCTCAAGTCCAAAGGTTTGGAACCCCTGCCCTCCATGGTTGTACTGAAAGAGCAGGTATCAAGATGGCGTGTTGGTGTGAGAGTGCTGATACTTGTTGCTGTCAATCAATCTTTCGAGAGGCCCATGTGACGTGTGTGGGAGGGTGTAAGTTAGCACCTGGTCCTGAAGATCACATGACACTTATGAAGATGCTTTGGACTTTGAGGATGTGAAGGAATGAGCGAATGAAGGCCAACTTTTTTACTGCCGGACTTGTTGCAGATTCTTTGCAACAGGTTTGGAAGTGTGAAGGTCCCGACTCAGGAGTGAAGTCCACCCGAGCGACCATCAGGAGGATTTACAGCTCTGTGATGTGGTGTCATGTTGGCAACACCCGCCGTCTGGCGGCTTTAGCGTACGTGAGGTGAGGGACTCTTGAGATGTGAAGATCCTCTCTGCTCCTCTTCCAACACGGACCTCATCAAGTCCAGCTGGCCTCAACCCCCTAAAACACCTCCCAGCTCCCAAGTGGCAAGTGAGGCTTCTTCTCCCGTGTCGCAGCCACACATACCGCCTGCTCTGATGGCACCACACATACCGCCTGCTCTGATGGAAGCACAGGTGAAGACTTAGGCTCCTGAGAGAGGAGTGGGCGGAGCTATCAGCTCCACTTTAGAGAACTCTTGTTTGGCCAGCGTCTGACTGGGACATAAAAGGTGTTGATAGAAAGTAGTGCCGCACATAAACCTTTTTACATACGCCCAACCATTCGCAAGTTAAAAAATGTTTTTCTTCTATCAATAAAAAAATACGCAAGGAAATAATTGATTTTCTTCAATTAAAAGGTGACCCTTTTTTTTCTGCAAGTGAAAAAAATGATTCACAAGTATAAAAACCGACCTTCTTTAATTAAAAAAAATATTCACAGGTAAAATTTTATAATTATCTTCAATTAAAAAAAAAATATTCACAAGTGAAAGTAAGTATTTTCTGTAAATACAAAAATATTATTCAATTTAAATAAAGGATTCACAAGTAAAAAAAAAAAAAGTTTTTTGCAAGTAGAAAAACGATTAGCAAGTGGAAAAACTATTTTCTTTGAGTAAAAATAAACGATTCGCAAGTAAAAAAAAAATGTTTTCTTCAATTAAAAAAATTAAATTTTCTTCAATTAAAAAAATTAAATTTTCTTCAATTAAAAAAATAAATGTTTCTTCAATTAAAAAAATAAATTTTTCTTCAATTAAAAAAATAAATTTTTCTTCTATTAAAAAACTATTTTCAAGTAAAAAAATATTTGTATTCAATTAAAAAACGATTTGCAATTATTGTATTTTTTTTCTGCAAGTAGAAAAACAATTCACTAGTATAACAACTCATTTCTTTGAGTAAAAAAACAATTTTCAAGTAAAATGACAAACTTTGTTCAATTAAAAAAAAAGATTTACAACAAAAACAAAACATTTTCTGGAAGTAGCAAACTAAATCACAATTTTTGTCAAGTAAAAAAAAAAAATATTTGCAGGTATAAACATTTTGTCTGCAAGTGAAAAAGTGATTTGTAAGAACAAAAAAAAAATTCTTCAGTAAAAAAAAAATCACAAGTGAAAAAAACAAATTTCTGCAACTAAAAAAACATCGCAAATTTAAAAAGTATTTTCTTCAATCAAAAAAAATATTAAAGAGGAAACAAGCTCAACCTGTAAGTTAACCCGCACGTTTCCCTTCTCTTCTGTCCGCCGTTTCACAGCCTGAATCGTCTTCTTTATTTTAGGCGGACGGCACCATGCGCAACTAACAGTCGCTCTGACACCCTTAAATTGACTCAGGAGCACCACCTGTGGTTGTCCAGGTGAATTACAGCTTCTCTGAGTGCACCTGGAATGTGACTGTCACACGTTTTAACCAGAAGGAAATACTTTTTATACTTCCAGAACTTATTTGTAATCAAAGTAAATTGTGTTAGTTTTTATTTGGCAATCATTTGTTTTACTTGAAGAACTTTTTTTATTTCACTTGTGAATCCTTTGCTGGAGTCCAACATGTTTGTGTTGCGTATTTGACTGCATGAAAGAATATTAGTGCCTTGAAGAAGATGTTTCCACTCAGTATGAAGATCCTTGTTGCACATGCAGCCTCAGTCTGCTGCCACACTCGTAGGTATTACTTGACTTACATGGAGACACGTACAGTGCACACTCGTAGGTATTACTTGACTTACATGGAGGCACATACAGTGCACACTCGTAGGTATTACTTGACTTACTTGGAGGCACGTACAGTGCACACTCGTAGGTATTACTTGACTAACATGGAGGCACGTACAGTGCACACTCGTAGGTATTACTTGACTAACATGGAGGCACGTACAGTGCACACTCGTAGGTATTACTTGACTTACTTAGAGGCACGTACAGTGCACACTCGTAGGTATTACTTGACTTACTTAGAGGCACGTACAGTGCACACTCGTAGGTATTACTTGACTTACATGGAGGCATGTACAGTGCACACTCGTAGGTATTACTTGACTTACATGGAGGCACGTACAGTGCACACAATATCTGCAAGGAAGGAAACAAGCTGGAGTCTGGCAGCTGCTGCATCTCATTCTTGACTGTCAGGACCTGCATGGACCCTTGTCTTCAAATGTGGACCCTGGTCTTCATATGTGGACCCTTGTCTTCAAATGTGGACCCTTGTCTTCATATGTGGACCCTTGTCTTCATATGTGGACCCTTGTCTTCAAATGTGGACCCTTGTCTTGTTATGTGGACCCTTGTCTTCTTATGTGGACCCTTGTCTTCTTATGTGGACCCTTGTCTTCATATGTGGACCCTGGTCTTCATATGTGGACCCTTGTCTTGTTATGTGGACCCTTGTCTTGTTATGTGGACCCTTGTCTTCATATGTGGACCCTTGTCTTCACATGTGGATCCTTGTATTCACATGTGGACCCTTGTCTTCATATGTGGACCCTTGTCTTCACATGTGGATCCTTGTCTTCACATGTGGACCCTTGTCTTCATATGTGGACCCTTGTCTTCATATGTGGACCCTGGTCTTCATATGTAGACCCTGGTCTTCATATGTGGATCCTTGTCTTCACATGTGGACCCTTGTCTTCACATGTGGATCCTTGTCTTCACATGTGGACCCTTGTCTTCATATGTGGATCCTTGTCTTCATATGTGGACCCTTGTCTTCACATGTGGACCCTTGTTTTCATATGTGGACCCTTGTCTTGTTATGTGGACCCTTGTCTTCTTATGTGGACCCTTGTCTTCATATGTGGACCCTGGTCTTCATATGTGGACCCTGGTCCTCATATGTGGACCCTTGTCTTGTTATGTGGACCCTTGTCTTCATATGTGGACCCTTGTCTTCACATGTGGATCCTTGTATTCACATGTGGACCCTTGTCTTCATATGTGGACCCTTGTCTTCACATGTGGATCCTTGTCTTCACATGTGGACCCTTGTCTTCATATGTGGACCCTTGTCTTCATATGTGGACCCTGGTCTTCATATGTAGACCCTGGTCTTCATATGTGGATCCTTGTCTTCACATGTGGACCCTTGTCTTCACATGTGGATCCTTGTCTTCACATGTGGACCCTTGTCTTCATATGTGGATCCTTGTCTTCATATGTGGACCCTTGTCTTCACATGTGGACCCTTGTTTTCATATGTGGACCCTTGTCTTGTTATGTGGACCCTTGTCTTCATATGTGGACCCTTGTCTTCATATGTGGACCCTTGTATTCATATCCTGATAATAATAATAATGGATTAGATTTAAAGAAGCTCCCTCAAAGCCAGTCTCAAAGAAATATGTGCACAAACTACACTTAAACTGCATTAAAAAAAAAAAAGAAAAGAAAAAAAAATATATATATATATAAATAAATAAATACAAATTTTATATATATATATATATATATATATATATATATATATATATATATATATATATATATATATATATATATATATATATATATATATCTCCATCCATCCATCCATCCATTTTCTACCGCTTATTCCCTTTTGGGGGTCGCGGGGGGCGCTGGAGCCTATCTCAGCTACAACCGGGCGGAAGGCGGGGTACACCCTGGACAAGTCGCCACCTCATCGCAGGGCCAACACAGATAGACAGACAACATTCACACTCACATTCACACACTAGGGACCATTTAGTGTTGCCAATCAACTTATCCCCAGGTGCATGTCTTTGGAGGTGGGAGGGGCCTATCCCCAGGTGCATGTATTTGGAGGTGGGAGGAAGCCGGAGTAGAACCCACGCAGTCACGGGGAGAACATGCAAACTCCACACAGAAAGATCCCGAGCCCAGGATTGAATCCAAGACTACTCAGGACCTTCGTATTGTGAGGCAGATGCACTAACCCCTCTTCCACCGTGCTGCCCAATGGATTAGATTTAAAGAAGCTCCCTCAAAGCCAGTCTCAAAGAAATATGTGCACAAACTACACTTAAACTACACTAAAAATAAAAAAAAATAAAAAATAAATATATATAAATAAATAAATAAAAATATTATATATATATATATATATATATATATATATATATATATATATATATAGCATAATACTACCACCACCATGCTTGACGGTAGGCCTGGTGTTCCTGGGATTAAAGGCCTCACCTTTTCTCCTCCAAACATGTTGCTGGGTATCGTGGCCAAACAGCTCCATTTTTGTTTCATCTGACCACAGAACTTTCCTCCAGAAGGTCTTATCTTTGTCCATGTGATGTCAGATGGAACAAACATTTCACATTTTCAGTAGAGCCATAATAAATTCATAAAAGAAGCAAACTTCATCAATGTTTTTAGTGAGCAACAAGTATGTGCTCCAATCACTACTTCACAAAAAAATAAGATTTGTAGAAATGATTTGAAACTCAAGACAGCCATGACATGATGTTCTTTACAAGTCTATGTACACTTTTGACCACCACTGTATGTGTGTGTGTGTGTGGGTGTGTGTGTGTGTGTGTGTGTGTGTGTGTGTGTGTGTGTGTGTGTGTGTGTGTGTGTGTATGTTTGTAGATATCATCATTACATATTTGCAGATATCACAACATACGTGTAGATATCATCACAACATTGTTGCAGATATATACCTGCTACCTGCCAACTACTCCGGTTTTCCCGTAATTAGTACAGTTTTCATCAACCTATTCCGGGTTACGGTTGCAGTGATAAAAAATACGTTTTTTCATTAATTAAAAAAAAAAAATTTTTTTAAATGCGCGAGGCTATTTATAGCACCGCTGCCAAGCACGAGGCACCAGTTGCCATTGTTTCCAAACGAGCGAACGATCATGGAATCAGCCGGAGAAACATCGCAAACGAGTCTTAAACCGAAAAGAAAACTGCAGTCATTCCGTGAAGAATATTCAAAAGCCTATCCGGGAATAATTATCCGTTCCAAAAAGGGTGAAAACTACGCGAATTGCACCTTGTGCAGACAAGATTTTTCGATCGGACACGGAGGAATTAGCCATGTAAAAGACCACGTTGGGACAAAAAAACACAAGTCTAATGCCGTTGCTAGCGATACAAGTGGAAAACTTTCAACGTTTTTCGGATTTTAGCCACAAAAAGGTAATGACACCAATGTTATCTATTGGAATTGTTTAGTACTGTTATACTGTTAAAAGTGTTTATACTATTTATGCTTTCAAGTCCAAGTTGAAGAAATCTTGTTAAATGTTGACAGCATAACTACCAAAATACAGAAGTATGTCCTTAATATTTTTGCAGTGCTATTTCTGTTGAAAAGTTCAAATGATTACATTAGAGATGTGATGTGCCACTTTTCAAGTGTCTGATGGCTTCAATTCATTTTCATTCATTTTTCATATTTTGAATTCTTTTGAAAGGCTTACAAAAAAACTACATTTGAATTGTAATTCCATGCTATTGACAGGACTATTAATTTTAATGAAGTTAGCTTACCATGTTTACAGTATGATCATTGTGATCCATCCAACCATCCATTTTCTACCGCTTATTCCCTTTGGGGTCGCCTGGGGGCGCTGGAGCCTATCTCAGCTACAATCGGGCGGAAGGCGGGGTAGAAATGTGAATTTTAGGCACAGAATATTTTTTACAATTGAACAAGGCAGTAGATTATACAAGCTTGGACAGAAAGTTAATAATGACACCAATTTTTTTTTAATGGAATTGTTTAGTACTGTTTTACCATTTGTTTACTGTAAAAAGTGTTTATACTTTCAATGAACAAATTGAAGTCTTGTGAAAGGTTGACAAGATAACTGGCATTAACTGTCAAAATAATTTCAAACTATTGAAGTTAGCTTACAGAATAAACATGTCAATCAACCCATATGATTTTTGCTGTAATATTTTTGTTTTGAAAAGTCACTGTGACTGATAGAAAAGTGATGGTTTTAGCAACATTTTAACCTGTCTGAATGCTAATAATCATTTTGCGTCGGGGGGCGAAGCCTGAACCCCCCACCAGGACTTTGTCCTGGACCTACCGGGGCCTGCGGCCCCTGGACCCTGGCTACTAGGTTTTTCTGATTTCAAAAGTTGGCAGGTATGTAGATATCACAACATACAGTATTTGTAGATATCATTGCAACATATGTGTCGATATCATCACAAACATATTTGCAGATATCATCACAACATATTTGTAGATATCATCACAACATATTTGTAGATATCATCACAACATATTTGTAGATATCATCACAACTAGAGATGTCCGATATTATCGACAGGCCGATATTATCGGCTGATAAATGCTTTAAAATGTAATATCGGAAATTATCGGTATTGGTTTCAAAAAGTAAAATGAATGACTTTTTAAAACGTTGCTGTACGGAGCGCTACATATCCGGTAAAACACGGACGTAGGGAGAAGTAAAGAGCAGATGTGTCTCCCAGTCAGCAGCTCCTCCCCTCTCCTCTCTCCCCTCTCTCCTCTCTCCCCTCTCTCCCACACACACACAACACAGGAGTTGACGACTACAGCATGAGAGGTTTACTGGCCACGCTTGATGACCTCATCAAACCGCCGCGAGCGCAGCATAACAACAACAAGAGTGTGTTGTTGCCGGTGCTGTAGCCGTGGCTAACCAGCCAGCTCGCTTGGTGACTGACTAACAACACCATGTCTATGGTTTGGGATTGTTTTAAAGTGTCTTTGACGGATAAAAAACTGACAACTTGCAATGACTGCAAAAAGTTGGTTTTGCGAGGAGGAACCAAGACGTCTTCCTTTAATACGAGCAATTAGATCTCCCACCTCTTCAAGAATCATAAGGAGATACACCGTCAATACAAGCACAAGATGGATGAAAAGCAAACAGCGAAAAAAAAAGTAGTACCTCACAGTTGTCGCTTAAAGACTCTGCCGAGAAAAAACAGAAATACAACAAAAACCACCCCAAGGCGAAAGTGGAGTTTTACGGTGGAGTTTGGTGTGGCTAGTCTGGCCTGCATGGTGGAGTTTGGTGTGGCTAGTCTGGCCTGCATGGTGGAGTTTGGTGTGGCTAGTCTGGCCTGCATGGTGGAGTTTGGTGTGGCTAGTCTGGCCTGCATGGTGGAGTTTGGTGTGGCGAGTCTGGCCTGCATGCTGGAGTTTGGTGTGGCTAGTCTGGCCTGCATGGTGGAGTTTGGTGTGGCTAGTCTGGCCTGCATGGTGGAGTTTGGTGTGGCTAGTCTGGCCTGCATGGTGGAGTTTGGTGTGGCTAGTCTGGCCTGCATGGTGGAGTTTGGTGTGGCGAGTCTGGCCTGCATGGTGGAGTTTGGTGTGGCTAGTCTGGCCTGCATGGTGGAGTTTGGTGTGGCTAGTCTGGCCTGCATGATGGAGTTTGGTGTGGCCAGTCTGGCCTGCATGGTGGAGTTTGGTGTGGCGAGTCTGGCCTGCATGGTGGAGTTTGGTGTGGCTAGTCTGGCCTGCATGGTGGAGTTTGGTGTGGCTAGTCTGCCCTGCATGGTGGAGTTTGGTGTGGCTAGTCTGGCCTGCATGGTGGAGTTTGGTGTGGCTAGTCTGGCCTGCATGGTGGAGTTTGGTGTGGCTAGTCTGGCCTGCATGGTGGAGTTTGGTGTGGCTAGTCTGCCCTGCATAGTGGAGTTTGGTGTGGCTAGTCTGCCCTGCATGGTGGAGTTTGGTGTGGCTAGTCTGGCCTGCATGGTGGAGTTTGGTGTGGCTAGTCTGGCCTGCATAGTGGAGTTTGGTGTGGCTAGTCTGGCCTGCATGGTGGAGTTTGGTGTGGCTAGTCTGGCCTGCATGGTGGAGTTTGGTGTGGCTAGTCTGGCCTGCATGGTGGAGTTTGGTATGGCTAGTCTGGCCTGCATGGCACACACTTTGCAGCTTGCGGTGTCCTGTCTCAACACAGCATTTCAGAAGACTGCTAGGCCACTTCAAGCACTCACCACTAGCTTGCAGCACATTAGTTACACTCCTACAAATACGTTCTGGACTCAAGGTGTGTGCCTTCATCGTTTTTGTAGCTGTTGGTTTGAGGCATGTTTCAAAATAATAATGCACTTTGTGAAAGTGAAAGTATAGTATTTGCCATAGTTGTAGTTGGTATCAGGATTATCTCACGGAGAGCATGTCCCAAATTCCAAGCTGCTGTTTTGAGGCATGTTAAAAAAAAATGATGCACTTCAATAATAAATATGGCAGTGCCATGTTGGCATTTTTTTCCATAACTGGAGTTGAAGTTGTTCTCTTATTTTGGAAAACATTGATTGATTGATTGCGACTTTTATTAGTGGATTGCACAGTCCAGTACATATTCCCTACAATTGAACACTAAATGGTAACACCCCAATAAGTTTGTCAACATCTTTAAGTCGGGGTCCACGTTAATATACAACATATGAATACTTACAGTGTGTTACATCCACATACATACAACACATGATACAGTTACAGTGTTACATCCACATACATACAACATATGAAGACTTACAGTGTTACATCCACATACATACAACATATGATACAGTTACAGTGTGTTACATCCACATACATACAACACATGATACAGTTACAGTGTGTTACATTCACACACCACTGAGGACAAAAGGCACACAGACAAAAAACTCATAACAAACTATATTTTATTTCACTCAACCTGAACTCTGCTGAATGTATTATTATTTTTCATATTAATATGAATATTATTATTTTTATTTTTTATTGTATTATTCATTTAGCATCCATCTTGGAGCCTCTCTGTCCTTTTCACACACACAAAGTGTTGATTCTCTCCACTGGCAGGAACATTCTTCTTTAAGGATTAACTACTTATCATATTTTTACTCACCATACTTTTACTTATCATACTTTTACTTATCATACTTTTACTTATCATATTTTTACTCACCATACTTTTACTTATCATATTTTTACTTATCATACTTTTAATTATCATACTTTTACTCACCATACTTTTACTTATCATACTTTTACTTATCATACTTTTAATCATCATACTTTTACTCACCATACTTTTACTTATCATACTTTTACTTATCATACTTTTACTTATCATACTTTTACTCACCATACTTTTACTTATCATAATTTTACTTATCATACTTTTATTCACCATACTTTTACTTATCATACTTTTACTTATCATACTTTTACTCACCATACTTTTTACTTATCATACTTTTACTCATCATACTTTTACTCATCATACTTTTACTCATCATACTTTTATTCATCATACTTGTACTTATCATACTTTTACTTATCATACTTTTACTTATCATACTTGTACTTATTATACTTTTACTTATTATACTTTTACGTATTATACTTTTACTCTTCATACTTTTACTTATCATACTTTTACTTATCATACTTGAACTTATTATACTTGTACTTATCCTACTTGTACTTATTATACTTGTACTTATGCTACTTGTACTGAACTTGCTTGTACTTAGTATAGTGTGTATACTTCGTAGGAGGCGATGAGTCTTCCAGCCAATGGAAGTCAATCTTGTATCACATCAGGAGATAATTCTCTGCTCTGAAGTCTGGTAGGATTTAGTTAAGTTGTGTACAAAATATTTGGAAGCAATCTACGAGTAGTGAGTCATAAGAACAAAGACAATGTTGGCATCATTTTGAAGTAGATAAGACAATGTTGGCATCATTTTGAAGTAGATATGGTTGATATTAGGATCGTCTCCCTGAATTGTAAAATCTTGTTTGAGATATATTTTATAAATGTGATTTCTGTGATAAGTTGGACGTGTGAGATCTTCAAAATGATGGTCAAATGAGACGTAATCAATACACCGCTCCGTGTGGCGGTATAGCTCGGTTGGTAGAGCGGCCGTGCTAGCAACTTGAGGGTTCCAGGTTCGATCCCCGCTTCCGCCATCCTAGTCACTGCCGTTGTGTCCTTGGGCAAGACACTTGACCCACCTGTTCCCAGTGCCACCCACACTGCTTGAAATGGAACTTACATATTGGCTTTCACTTTGTAAAAGCTCTTTGAGTCACTAGAGAAAAGCGCTATATAAATAAAACATATAAATATAAAACATATAATTCAATGTGAAGTGTGCTGGATAAAGGCTGGCGTTGCCTGATAAATATCAGAGATATTATTCTCCAGCTGATGTGAGGAATTATCAAGTCATATTGGGAAGTCTGATAACAGTCAATTATAATTATGATTACAATAAATGTTGCAGTGAAATGTGTGAGTAGAAAAATTATATATTGATAAATATATATATATATATATATATATATACATACACATAGTGCAGTTACATGGTGTAGTTACATAGTGTAGTTAGATGGTGTAGTTACATGATATAGTTATGTGGTGTAGTTACATGTAACTACACTATGTAACTACACCATGTAACTATATGATGTAAGTACACAATGTAACTACACCATGTAACTACACCATACAACTATATGATGTAAGTACACAATGTAACTACACCATAATACAACACCATATAACTACACCACATAACTATACCATGTAACTACACTATGTAACTACACCATAGAACTATGCCATGTAACTACACCATATAACTACACCATGTAACTATATGATGTAAGTACACCATGTAACTACACCATGCAACTACACCATGTAACTATATGATGCATGTACACAATGTAACTACACTATGCAACTACACAATGTAACTATACAATGTGACTACACTATGTAACTATACAATGTGACTACACAATGTAACTATACAATGTGACTACACTATGTAACTATACAATGTGACTACACAATGTAACTATACAATGTGACTACACCATGTAACTATATGATGTAACTACACCATGTAACTACACAGCATCACTACACAATGTAACTATACGATGTAACTACACCATGTAACTACACAATGTGACTACACAATGTAACTCCACAATATAACTATATGATGTAACTACACCATGTAACTACACCATGTAACTACACCATGTAACAATACAATGTAACTACACCATGTAACTACACCATGTAACTATATGATGTAACCACACCATGTAACTACACCATGTAACTACACCATATAACCACACCGTGTAACCACACTAAATAACTACACCATGTAACTATATGATGTAACTACACCATGCAACTACACCATGTAAGTATATGATGTAAGTACACAATGTAACTACACCATGCAACTACACCATGTAAGTATATGATGTAAGTACACAATGTAACTACGCCATGCAACTACACAATGTAACTATACAATGTAACTACACTATGTAACTATACAGTGTAACTACACCATGTAACTACACCACGCAACTATACCATGTAACTACATTATATGATGTAACCACACCATGTAACTACACCATATAACTACACCATGTAACTACACCATATAACTACACCATGTAACTATATGATGTAAGTACACAATGTAACTACACCATGCAACTACACCATGCAACTACACCATGCAACTATATGATGTGTGTACACAATGTAACTACACCATGCAACTACACATTTTAACTATACAATGTGACTACACTATGTAACTATACAATGTGACTACACTATGTAACTATACAATGTGACTACCCAATGTAACTATACGATGTGACTACACTATGTAACTATACAATGTGACTACACCATGTAACTATATGATGTAACTACACCATGTAACTACACAGCATCACTACACAATGCAACTATACAATGTAACTACACCATGTAACTACACCATGCAACTACACCATGCAACTATATGATGTGTGTACACAATGTAACTACACCATGCAACTACACATTTTAACTATACAATGTGACTACACTATGTAACTATACAATGTGACTACCCAATGTAACTATACGACGTGACTACACTATGTAACTATACAATGTGACTACACCATGTAACTACACCATGCAACTATATGATGTGTGTACACAATGTAACTACACCATGCAACTACACATTTTAACTATACAATGTGACTACACTATGTAACTATACAATGTGACTACCCAATGTAACTATACGATGTGACTACACTATGTAACTATACAATGTGACTACACCATGTAACTATATGATGTAACTGCACCATGTAACTACACAGCATCACTACACAATGCAAATATACAATGTAACTACACCATGTAACTACACCATGTAACTACACAATGTGACTACACAGTGTAACTACACAATATAACTATATGATGTGACTACACCATGTAACTACACCATGAAACAATACAATGTAACTACACCATGTAACTACACCTTGTAACTATATGATGTAACCACACCATGTAACTACTCCATGTAACTACACCATATAACTACACCGTGTAACTAAACTATATAACTACACCATGTAACTATATGATGCAACTACACAATGCAACTACACCATGTAACTATATGATGTAAGTACACAATGTAACAACATCATGCAACTACACAATGTAACTATACAATGTAACTACACTATAAAACTATACAATGTAACTACACCATGTAACAATACAATGTAACTACACCATGCAACTACACCATGCAACGATACAATGTAACTTCACCGTGTAACTACACAGCATGACTACACGATGTAACTACACCATGTAACAATACAATGTAACTACACCATGTAACTACACAATGTAACTATACTATGCACCTATACAATGTGACTACACCATGTAACTACACCATGTAACAATACAATGTAACTACACCATGTAACTACACCATGTAATGATACAATGTAATGATAAAATGTAACTACACTATGTAACTACACAATGTAACTACACTATGTAACTACACCGTGTAATGATACAATGTAGCTACACTATGTAACTGCACTATGTTCCTACACCATGTAACTACACCATGTAACGATACAATGTAACTACACCATGCAACAATACAATGTAAATACACCATGCAAATACACCATGTAACTACACCATTAAACTACACCATATAACTACACCATGTAACTACACCATATAACTACACCACATAACTATACCATGTAACTACACCATGTAACTGCACCATGTAACTACACCATAGAACGACACCATATAACTACACAATGTAACTACACCATATAACTACACCATGTAAGTACACAATGTAACTACACCATGCAACTACATGATGTAACTATATGATGTAAGTACACAATGTAACTACACCATGCAACTACATGATGTAACTATATGATGTAAGTACACAATGTAACTACACCATGCAACTACATGATGTAACTATATGATGTAAGTACACAATGTAACTACACAATGCAATTACACAATGTAACTATACAATGTAACGACACCATCTAAATGCACCATGTAAGTACACCATGTAACTACACCATGTAACTACACCATATAACTACACCATATAACTACACCATGTAATTAAACCATATAACTACACCACATAACTATACCATGTAACTATACAATGTAACCACACCATGTAACTCCATCATGTAACTACACCATATAACTACACCATGTAACTACATCATATAACCACACAATGTAACTATATGATGTAAGTACACAATGTAACTACACCATGCAACTACATCATGTAACTATATGATGTAAGTACACAATGTAACTACACCATGCAACTACACAATGTAACTATACAATGTGACTACACTATGTAACTATACGATGTGACTACACGATGTAACTATACGATGTGACTACACTATGTAACTATACAATGTGACTACACCATGTAACTATATGATGTAACTACACCATGTAACTACACAACATGACTATACAATGTGACTACACCATGTAACTACACCATGTAACTATATGATGTAACTACACCATGTAACTACACAACGTGACTACACAATGTAAATATATGATGTAACTACACGATGTAACTATACAACGTGACTACACGATGTAACTACACGATGTAACTATACGATGTAACTACACCATGTAGCTACACGATGTAACCACACCATGTAATGATACAATGTAACTACACTATGTAACGATACAATGTAACTACACCATGTAATGATACAATGTAACTACACCATGTAACAATACAATGCAAATGCACCATATAACTACACCATATAACTACACTATGTAACTACACTATGTAACTACACCATGTAACAATACAATATAACTACACCATGTAACAATACAATGTAACTGCACCATATAACTACACCATGTAACTACACTATGTAACTACACCATGTAACAATACAATGTAACTACACCATATAACTACACCGTGTAACTACACCACACAACTACACCATGTAAAGATACAATGTAACTACACCATATAACTACACCATGTAACTACACCATGTAACTACACCATGTAAAGATACAATGTAACTACACCATGTAACTGCACCATGTAACTACACCATGTAGTCGGTAAAAGAAAGACTGTGTTGCTTCTTGTCTGGTGACCTAAACCTGCATGATTGTACTAGGATGACTTAGATGACGAAGATAAATATTATGACTGATATGAATAAGATGAATGAGATGACTTGGATAATTATGATGATTTAAGGCAATGAGATGACTCAGATGAATGAGACGACAAAGATGATTAAGATGAATGAGACGACAAAGATGACTAAGATGAATGAGATGACAAAGATGACTAAGATGAATGAGACGATTAAGATGAATGAGATGACAAAGATGACTAAGATGAATGAGACGACTAAGATGAATGAGATGACTAAGACGAATGAGACGACCAAGATGACTAAGATGAATGAGACAACTAAGATGAATGAGACGACCAAGATGAATGAGACGACAAAGATGACCAAGATGAACGAGATGACAAAGATGAATGAGATGACAAAGATGACTAAGATGACAAAGATGACTAAGATGAATGAGATGACTAAGATGAATGAGATGACAAAGATGACTAAGATGAATGAGACGACCAAGATGACTAAGATGAATGAGATGACAAAGATGACTAAGATGAATAAGAAGACTGAGGTAAATTAGTTGACTCAGATGAATATGTTGACTTAGATAATTAAGATGACTGGGATGACTAAGACAAATGAGATGTATAAAATAAATGAGATGACAAAGATGATTAAGATGAATGAGATGATAAGGATGACTAAGATGAATATGACTGAGATGACTAAGATAAAGAAGATGACTAAGATTAATATGATGACTAAGATGAATGAGATGACTGAAATGATAAGCATGATTAAGATGAATAATATGACTGAGATGACTAAGATAAATAAGATGACTAAGATTAATATGACGACTAAGATAAATGAGATGACTAAGATAAATAAGATGACTAAGAATAATAAAGATGAATATGATGACTAAGATGAATAATATGTCTGAGATGACTAAGATAAATAAGATGACTAAGATGAATGATATGACTAAGATGACTGAGATGAATGTGATGACTAAGATGAATAAGATGACTAAGATGAATGAGATGAATAATATGACTAAGATGACTGAGATGAATGTGATGAATAATATGACTGATATGAATAATGTGACTAAGATGAATACTATGACGAAGATGACTAAGATGAATGAGATGACTTAGATGATTGAGATGACTAAGATGAATGAAATGAATGAGGTGACGGAGATGAATAATGTGACTGATATGAATAATATTAATAAGATGACTAAGATGAATAATGTGACTAAGATGAATAATGTGACTGAGATGAATAAAATGAATGAGATGACTAAAATGACTGAGATGAATGAGATGACTAAGATAAATGGGATGAATAATGTGACTAAGATGAATTATGTGACTAAGATGACTAAGATGAATAAGATGACTGAGATGAATAAAATGAATGAGATGACTAAGATGACTCAGATAAATGAGATGACTAAGATAAATGGGATGAATAATGTGACTAAGATGAATAATGTGACTAAGATGACTAAGATGAATAAGATGACTGAGATGAATAAAATGAATGAGATGACTAAGATGACTCAGATGAATGAGATGACTAAGATAAATGGGATGAATAATGTGACTAAGATGAATTATGTGACTAAGATGACTAAGATGAATAAGATGACTGAGATGAATAAAATGAATGAGATGACTAAGATGACTCAGATGAATGAGATGACTAAGATAAATGGGATGAATAATGTGACTAAGATGAATTATGTGACTGAGATCAATAATATGAATGAAATGACTAAGATGAATAATGTTACTAAGATGAATAATGTGACAAAGATGAATAATGTGACTGAGATGAATAATATGAATGAGATGACTAAAATCACTGAGATGAGTCAGATGAATGAGATGAATAAGATGAATAATGTGACTAAGGTGAATTATGTGACTGAGATCAATAATATGAATGAAATGACTCAGATGAATGAGATGACTAAGATGAATAATGTTACTAAGATGACTAAGATGAATAATGTGACTAAGATGACTAAGATGAATAATGTGACTAAGATGAATAATGTGACGAAGATGAATAATGTGACGAAGATGAATAATGTGACTAAGATGACTAAGATGAATAATGTGACTAAGATGACTAAGATGAATAATGTGACTAAGATGAATAATGTGACGAAGATGAATAAAGTGACTGAGATGAATAATATGAATGAGATAAATGGGATGAATGAGATGAATAGGCGACTTGTCCAGGGTGTACGCCGCCTTCCGCCCGATTGTAGCTGAGATAGGCTCCAGCGCCCCCCGCGACCCCAAAGGGAATAAGCGGTAGAAAATGGATGGATGGAGATGAATAAGATGAATTATGTGACTAAGATGAATTAAGTGACTGAGATGACTCAGATGAGTGGGATGACTAAGATGAATAATGTGACTAAGATGACTAAGATGAATAATGTGAATAAGATGAATAATGTGACTGAGATGAATAAAATGAATGAGATGACTAAAATGACTGAGATGAGTCAGATGAATGAGATGACTAAGATGAATAAGATGACTGAGATGAATGGGATGACTAAAATGAATGCTATGACTAAGATCATCAATCATCAGGAGATTTTCTCCTGATGATTGAGGGTACCCCCCCTCATGAAACAGGCCTGTAGAGATGAAATAGTCTTGTGATTTTTTTTCCCACACATACATATATATATATATATATATATATATATATATATATATATATATATATATATATATACCAGTGGTTCTTAACCTTGTTGGAGGTAGCGAACTCCACCAGTTTCATATGCACATTCACCCAACCCTTTTCAAATTCAAGACAAAGTTATATGTTTTTGGTAACACTTTAGTAGGGGGAACATATTCTAAGTAACAAAGACTTCATTTAGAGTTATTTGGTTAGGGTTAGGGTTAGAGGGTTAGGGTTATAATAAGGCCATGCCAAATAATGCATTAATAAGTACTTAATAATGACTAGTTAAGAGCCAATATGTTATTAATTTGCATGTTAATAAGCAAGTAATTAATGGTGAATATGTTCCCCATACTAAAGTGTTACCATGTTTTATTACTGGTGCACAAAATGAAGCGTGCATGAACATCACCTTGTTCAAACAACAAAACCAACATAAACTCACAACAAATTAAACACCTGCAAATCAGTCTGACTTCTGCTGTTGTCGTATCCGTAATACGCCGATAGGGAGAAGTTTGTATTTACACCATGAGTCGGGTGTGTTTTGACCTCCGCCAAACCCCTAGGGTTTATATATATATATATATATATATATATATATATATATATATATATATATATATATATATATATATATATATATATATATATATATATATATATATATATATTAAAAAAAAAAAAAAAAATATATATATATATATATATATACATACAAACCCTGTTTCCATATGAGTTGGGAAATTATGTTAGATGTCAAATAAACGGAATACAATGATTTACAAATCCTTTTCAAGCCATATTCAGTTGAATATGCTACAAAGACAACATATTTGATGTTCAAA
Source organism: Nerophis lumbriciformis (assembly GCF_033978685.3). Classification (NCBI taxonomy): domain Eukaryota; kingdom Metazoa; phylum Chordata; class Actinopteri; order Syngnathiformes; family Syngnathidae; genus Nerophis; species Nerophis lumbriciformis. The sequence goes on along the minus strand of NC_084561.2, from coordinate 46,732,210 downwards.
CTTATAAACTTTATTTTTATTTTCTGCAAATAATAATTAACTTAGAATTTAGGCGGTATAGCTCGGTTGGTAGAGCGACCGTGCCAGCAACTTGAGGGTTGCAGGTTCGATCCCCGCTTCCGCCATCCTAGTCACTGCCGTTGTGTCCTTGGGCAAGACACTTGACCCACCTGCTCCCAGTGCCACCCACACTGCTTTAAATGGAACTTACATATTGGCTTTCACTATGTAAAGCGCTTTGAGTCACTTGAGAAAAAGCGCTATATAAATGTAATTCACTTCACTTCACAATGTCATGGCTGCAACACGTGCCAAAGTAGTTGGGAAAGGGCATGTTCACCACTGTGTTACATGGCCATTCCTTTTAACAACACTCAGTAAAGGTTTGGGAACTGAGGAGACACATTTTTGAAGCTTCTCAGCTGGAATTCTTTCCCATTCTTGCTTGATGTACAGCTTAAGTTGTTCAACAGTCCGGGGGTCTCCCTTCTGCTATTTTAGGCTTCATAATGCGCCACACATTTTCAATGTCTGGACTACAGGCAGGCCAGTCTAGTACCCGCACTCTTTTACTATGAAGCCACGTTGATGTAACATGTGGCTTGGCATTGTCTTGCTGAAATAAGCAGGGGCGTCCATGGTAACGTTGCTTGGATGGCAACATATGTTGCTCCAAAAGCTGTATGTACCTTTCAGCATTAATGGTGCCTTCACAGATGTGTAAGTTACCCATGTCTTGGGCACTAATACACCCCCATACCATCACACATGCTGCCTTTTACACTTTGACCGTATAGCAATCCGGATGGTTCTTTTCCTCTTTGGTCCGGAGGAAACAACGTCCACAGTTTCCAAAAACAACTTGAAATGTGGACTCGTCAGACCACAGAACACTTTTCCACTTTGTATCAGTCCATCTTAGATGAGCTCAGGCCCAGCGAAGCCGACGGCGTTTCTGGGTGTTGTTGATAAACGGTTTTCGCCTTGCATAGGAGAGTTTTAACTTGCACTTACAGATGTAGCGACCAACTGTAGTTACTGACAGTGGGTTTCTGAAGTGTTCCTGAGCCCATGTGGTGATATCCTTTACACACTGATGTCGCTTGTTGATGCAGTACAGCCTGAGGGATGGAAGGTCACGGGCTTAGCTGCTTACGTGCAGTGATTTCTCCACATTCTCTGAACCCTTTGATGATATTACGGACCGTAGATGGTGAAATCCCTAAATTCCTTGCAATAGCTGCTTGAGAAAGGTTTTTCTTAAACTGTTCAACAATTTGCTCACGCATTTGTTGACAAAGTGGTGACCCTCGCCCCATCCTTGTTTGTGAATGACTGAGCATTTCATGGAATCTACTTTTGTAGCCAATCATGGCACCCACCTGTTCCCAATTAGCCTGCACACCTGTGGGATGTTCCAAATAAGTGTTTGATGAGCATTCCTCAACTTTATCAGTATTTATTGCCACCTTTCCCAACTTCTTTGTCACGTGTTGCTGCCATCAAATTCTAAAGTTAATGATTATTTGCAAAAAAAAAAATGTTTATCAGTTTGAACATCAAATATGTTGTCTTTGTAGCATATTCAACTGAATATGGCTTGAAACTGTTTTGCAAATCATTTTATTCCGTTTATATTTACATCTAACACAATTTCCCAACTCATACGGAAACGGGGTTTATGTATGTATATATATATATATATATATATATATATATATATATATATATATATATATATATATATATATATATATATATATATATATATATATATATATATACACATATATGTATGTGTGGGAAAAAAATCACAAGACTATTTCATCTCTACAGGCCTGTTTCATGAGGGGGGGTACCCTCAATCATCAGTAGATTTTAATGGGAGCATTCACATACCATGGTTTATATAGGGCACAGAGTGGGTGGGTACAGGCTGGCCTAGGGGCGTGGTGATTGGCTCATGTGTTACCTAGGAGGTGTTTCCGTCTGTGGCGGCATGCTGTTACAATTTCGCTGCGCTTGTTGAGGGATGACAGGTCTGGACGGTAAATAATAAACAGTTTCTCTTTCAAGCATAGGTTGCATCTTTTATTACCACTATTGTAAGGTGTGCTGGATGCAAGAATTTGCCATGTTATTGAATATTCAACATTATTGTCTTTGAGGTCCCAAATGTGTTTGCTGAGTTCTGTGGTATTTCGCAGGTTTTTGTTCCTGAAAGAAGCCTTGTGATTGTTCCATCTGGTTTTGAATTCTCCCTCGGTTAATCCTACATATGTGTCGGATGTGTTAATGTCCTTGCGTATTACCTTAGATTGGTAGACAACTGATGTTTGTAAGCACCCCCCGTTGAGGGGGCAATCAGGTTTCTTTCGACAGTTACATGCTTTGTTGGTTTTGGAGTCGCTCTGACTGGGGGTCGACGGCTCATTTGCAATTGTTTTGTTGTGGTTTGAGATGATTTGTCGTATATTGTTCATGCAGCTGTAGCTCAATTTAATGTTGTTCTTGTTGAATACTTTTCTTAGGGTGTTGTCTTTGGGAAAGTGTTTGTCAATCAGATTGAGGAATTTGTGTCCAATGTTCGTTGAGACGTTTTTGCTGTATGGGGGGTTGTACCAGATGATGTCGTTTTGTTTTCTGTTCTTTTTTGGCTGGTTTCCTGGCGTGGGTTCATAGGTGAGGGTGAAATTGTATCCGCTATATACATATATATATATATATATATATATATATATATATATATATATATATATATATATATATATATATATATATATATATATATATATTGTGTTGCAGGCATGTTTGCAGCTTGTGTCTTCTCCACACGCATCAGCAGCTGCCTGATGGAGCCTATCCCAGCAGTAGGAAGCGATCAGATGAACATTCCATAATTACTTTGCTTAAAAAGTCACCACTCTAAATATCACATTTCATGCACTTAGTGAGAAAGATGTTTTCATATCACAGCATACAAGTCAGACTTATCTGCAAAACAAAGAGGACTGTGTTTAAAAAATATGTATATTATTATTATTAATACTATATTTCATATCTTGAATTATATTAATGACAGTAGCTAAGATCTCAAATATTGCCCTCAAAAGTATCGCCTTGAGTAGTAGAAGTCAACTAGTTACATCTAGTAACAGTAGGAAGGTGACAGCAACCTTTATACTTTGTTACAAGTTATTTCTAGAGTTAATTATTGTTTCTCACCTTCTTTATCAAAATGCTTGCAACTTTCTTCAGTCCTATGGTGGATTATCTTGCAGTTGTATTTTTTTTTAAAAAGAAAGAAAAAAGTACAGAGATTGTTTTGGACATGTTTTGTAATTGTATTTCCTTTCCAGCGCTCTTATTTTTTTGAATTGTTGTTTGACTTCCTGTGTCATTCTATATTGGCAACGCCCCCTCTAGTTGAGCGCTGGTCTCCTCTGCTGTCCCTGACTGCCAATCAGGAGGATTTCTCATCCAGCGTCGTCTGTTTGACAGTCATTGTCTAATTTTGCTCGATACGGACGATGTATGATGTATATGATATTCATATGGATGACAATAGAGCTTTCTAATATCACCATTGTGATGGGAAACATTCATGAGTCGTTGTATGAACTGCACTTTTACTGTGAAAATCACCTTCTGACCGTAGAATGAGGTTGTTTGCATGACTCACTGGGAAAGTGTCTCTTCTCCATTCTCATCGCTCATTTCCAAAGTGTTCATTCCAGTTAACAGTGCACCATTGTCTAAACTGACTGTACTTCCACTGTCCTTCATTCCAGTTAACAGTGCACCATTGTCTAAACTGACTGTACTTCCACTGTCCTTCATTCCAGTTAACAGTGCACCATTGTCTAAACTGGCTGTACTTCCACTGTCCTTCATTCCAGTTAACAGTGCACCATTGTCTAAACTGGCTGTACTTCCACTGTCCTTCATTCCAGTTAACAGTGCACCATTGTCTAAACTGGCTGTACTTTCTCTGTCCTTCATTCCAGTTAACAGTGCACCATTGTCTAAACTGGCTGTACTTTCTCTGTCCTTCATTCCAGTTAACAGTGCACCATTGTCTAAACTGGCTGTACTTCCACTGTCCTTCATTCCAGTTAACAGTGCACCATTGTCTAAACTGGCTGTAATTTCGCTCCCAAACTGTGCGTACTCCCCCCTCCCATCTGGTATTCAGAGTAAAATAGGTATGCGCTTCTTCCTCAGGGCCCACTTTTTTTCGTACTTGCTCTGAGTGTCACCTGTGTCTTGGTTGGACCGCTTGAGCTATTCAACAAATCTAAGAAAGACAATTTTGTTTGACTACTTGATTAGAAAATGTCATTATGATATCGTACTAATGCAAGTTGATGACACATTTTAGTTTTGGCAGCAACAAGTAAACGAACATGTCTTCAATGCAATGTAGCATTTGTGCTCGCGGCTAACGTACCTACGCTACACACTGTGCGAGGATATGCTAACCCTGTTTGTTTGTGATTGTTTGTACATTGATGTTAAATCCTTGATGTCGTTCACAACAACACAACAGATGACATGTGTTGTGTGTGTATGATTGTTTGTACATTGATGTTACATCCATGATGTCGTTCACAACAACCTAATAGATGAGATTTGTGCTTGTTGTTGTGTAATATACGCTTGTTGTTGTGTATTACACGCTTGTTGTTGTGTACAACACGCTTGTTGTTGTGTAATACCCCTAGAGAGGGGGGGTTACCCACATATGCGGTCCTCTCCAAGGTTTCTCATAGTCATTCACATCGACGTCCCACTGGGGTGAGTTTTTCCTTGCCCTTATGTGGGCTTTGTACCGAGGATGTCGTCGTGGCTTGTGCAGCCCTTTGAGACACTTGTGATTTAGGGCTATATAAATAAACATTGATTGATTAATTGATAATATACGCTTGTTGTTGTGTAATACACGCTTGTTGTTGTGTAATATACGCTTGTTGTGTAATATATGCTTGTTCTTGTGTAATATATGCTTGTTCTTGTGTAATACACACTTGTTGTGTAATACACGCTTGTTGTTGTGTAATACATGCGTGTTGTTAGGGATGATGTTTGATAAGAAATTATCGAGTTCGAGCCCATTATCGAATCCTCTTATCGAACCGATTCCTTAACGATTCTCTTATCGAATCCAGATAGGTTGTTGTATATGAAAAATAACACAATATTTGGTTTAACGAAAGCTCACTTTTATTTATAAGAAAAAAATTAAATTAAATTTAAAAAAAAATATTGACTGTTACCCCCCTAAAAAAAATGAAAAATAAAAGTATTTACTGTCGTTACCCAAAGTATATTAAGTGGGATTTTTCAGAAAAACAAATATATACAGTAACACAAAAACAACCTGTCCCTGTGATCACTATAGGTGTATAAATAATAATATAGTGGTAAATAAAATCAGTCTCTTGGGCACAAAACTGAAAATAATACAGCTCTCCAAAAAGTGCACTTCTGCTGCTATTGGAACATACTAACTACACACACTATGACACTAAGAACATACTAACTACACACACTATGACACTAAGAACATACTAACTACACACACTATGACACTAAGAACACCACAGTCATCAATCAACAATTCTTCCCCTTACATGAGAGCCAAGCCTGGCAATAATTGCATATTGCCTGTTCTGCCCTCACTATACGTGTTGAGCTTATACAGCTAACAAACAATCCAAAGCAGATGAATTAATTTAGGCTTTTATTGTTGTTGATCTTGCTTTGTCTTTTCCTATCTTTACTTTTGTCTTGCACTGGACTGTTATTTTTAATTAGTTTCAAACTGAAATACACACAATAACAAATGTATAAGCTATGTGATTCAATGAACATACTGAAATGTAATACACAATATGTAAATATTAGCTTCACACAAATATACAGTACTATTTCGATGGTGGAAATACACGACTAGCAGCCATTTTAAGTCCTCAAAACATCCATTGAAACAGTGCACAAAAATCGTTTTTCAAAAAACATCTTAGTATCAAACTTAAACACTTTCCACCTTAATATTGAGTTACATAAACAAGTTAAACAGTTTACTTACAGACTTATCTTTTCCAAGGCTTGTAAGAGCTAACACAACTTGTCTACTTCTCAATTGCCTCAACCCGGAAGTGCCCAAACTAATGGCGCGTAGTATTTTCATATGGCCACAAGGTGTCAGTAAGAGTCTACAATCAAATGGGCATAACATTGCAGTCCCACAGGGCATTTCCTGTACGTGGGAAGGGATTCGAATAAAGAACCAACTCTTTTTCTTTACTATAGTGGGCTCGATAACGGGAACCGATTCTCAAAAAGGGATTTGAGTCCATGGAATCGGTTCTTTTCTTATTGAACAACCGGGAGAACCGATTTCGAACTTCATCCTTACGTGCTGTTGTGTAATACAAGCTTGTTGTTGTGTAGTACACGCTTGATGTTGTGTAGTATATGATTGTTGTTGTGTAATACACACTTGTTGTTGTGTAATGCACACTTGTTGTTGTGTAGTACACGCTTGATGTTGTGTAGTATATGATTGTTGTTGTGTAATACACACTTGTTGTTGTGTAATGCACACTTGTTGTTGTGTAATACAAACTTGTTGTTCAATACATGCTTGTTGTTGTGTAATACACACTTGTTGTGTGTTGGTTATTGTGTACTACATGCTTGTTGTTGTTGTGTAGTACACGTGATAAAAATAGTAAATGTTCATGTTGTTGTATAATACATGCTTGCTGTTGTATAATACTCGCTTGTAGTTGTGCAATACATGTTTGTTTTTGTGTAATAGCCACTTGTTGTTGTGTAATGCACACTTGTTGTGTAATTATTGTGTAATACACTCTTATCGTTGTCTAATACACGCTTGTTATTGTGTAATACAAACTTGTTGTGTCCTACACGCTAGTTGTTGTGTACTACAGACTTGTTGCTGTGTACTAAATATTTGGTGTGGACTACACGCTTGTTGTTGTGTACTACACGGTTGTTGTTGTGTACTACACTTTTATTGTTGTGTACTTCAGCTATTTGTTGTGTACTACAGGTCTGTTGTTTTGTACGACAGGCTTGTTGTGTACTAAATACTTACACTGGTGTTATTAAGTAATACAGGCTTGTTGTTGTGTTATACATGTTTGTTGTTGTGCAATACAAACATTTTACAAACATGTTGTTGTGCAATACAAACATGTTGTTTAATAGAAATGTGTGTAGTACAAACATGTTATTGTGTTATAAAAATATGATATGTAATACAAACATGTGGTAGTGTAATACAAACATGCTGGGTAATACAAACATGTTGTTGTGTAATACAAACATGTGGTGTACTACAAACATGTTGTGTAATACAAACATGTTCTTGTATATCACAAACATGTTGTTTAATATAAACATGTTGTGTAATACAAACATGTTGTTGTGTAATACAAACATTTCTGTAGTACAAACTTGTTGTGTAATACAAACATGTTGTGTAATACAAACTTGTTGTGTAATACAAACATGTTGTTGTGTAATACAAACATGTTGTTGTGTAAAACAAACATGTTGTGTAATACAAACAGGTTGTTGTGTAATACAAACATGTGGTTGTGTAATACAAACATGTTGTTGTGTAATACAAACATGTTGTTGTGTAATACAAACATGTTGTGTAATACAAACATGTTCTTGTATATCACAAACATGTTGTTTAATATAAACATGTTGTGTAATACAAACATTTTGTGTAATACAAACTTGTTGTGTAATACAAACATGTTGTGTAATACAAACATGTTGTGTAATACAAACGTGTTGTGTAATAAAAACATGTTGTTGTGTAATACAAACACGTTGTGTAATACAAACATGGTGTTGTGTAAAACAAACATGTTGTGTAATACAAACAGGTTGTTGCGTAATACAAACATGTGGTTGTGCAATACAAACATGTTGCCATGTAATACAAACATGTTGTGTAATACAAACATGTTGTGTAATACAAACATGTTGTTGTGTAAAACAAACATGTTGTGTAATACAAACATGTTGTTGTGTAATACAAACACGTTGTTGTGTAATACAAACATGTTGTTGTGTAAAACAAACATGTTGTGTAATACAAACATGTTGTTGTATATCACAAACATGTTGTTTAATATAAACATGTTGTGTAATACAAAAATTTTGTGTAATACAAACTTGTTGTGTAATACAAACATGTTGTGTAATACAAACTTGTTGTGTAATACAAAAATGTTGTTGTGTAACACAAACATGTTGTTGTGTAATACAAACATGTTGTGTAATACAAACATGATGTTGTGTAATACAAACATGTTGTTGTGTAATACAAACATGTTGTGTAATACAAAAATGTTGCTGTGTAGTACAAACATGTTGTGTAATACAAACATGTTGTTGTGTAATACAAACATGTTATTGTGTAATACAAACATGTTGTTGTGTAAAACAAACATGTTGTGTAATACAAAAATGTTGTGTAATACAAACATGTTGTGTAACACAAACACATTGTGTAATACAAACACGTTGTGTACCGTAGCGACTTATAGTCCGAAAAAATACGGTAATACAAACATGTTGTTGTGTAATACAAACATGTTGTGTAATACAAACATGATGTTGTGTAAAACAAACATGTTGTGTTATACAAACATGTTGTGTAATACAAAAATGTTGCTGTGTAATACAACGTTGTGTAATACAAACATGTTGTTGTGTAATACAAACATGTTATTGTGTAATACAAACATGTTGTTGTGTAAAACAAACATGTTGTGTAATACAAAATGTTGTGTAATACAAACATGTTGTGTAACACAAACACGTTGTGTAATACAAACATGTTGTGTAATACAAACACGTTGTGTACCGTAGCGACTTATAGTCCGAAAAAATACGGTAATACAAACATGTTGTTGTGTTATACAAAGATGTTGTGTATAAATGAAGTGTGATAAATATAAGTATTGTGTATTTTCTCTCCCTGGCAGCTGTGCTGCTGTCTCAAGTCACCGTGTCTGCTCAGCCTGTGAGAAGCACAAGCACCGCTGCCACCACAACAACAACAACAACAACATTGGGCAGCGTGCACAGGGGCGTGGCCAACACAACTACCAGCACGGCGGGGCCCAAGGAGAGCGGCAGGGGCGGGGCCAGGCCGCCTCCCGCCATGGCGCAGACCACCTCGCCGCCTGCGGAGTCCTTCCCTCTGCCCCAGCGCTTCTGTGAGGCGTGCCAGAGGAGGGACATCATGTGGCCCCAGACCCAGAGGGGCCTGCTGGTGGAGCGGCCCTGTCCCAAAGGCACGCGAGGTAAGCCTTCTTTAGACCCTCCATGGTCTCGTGAGAGGACACGGTCTCAGGACTTGGATGTCAACAAAGTCACCTGGCAGCAACGAGCGCTCTCATTGGCTCCTGGCTTCATTGGCACACAAACTTTGTCTTCTTGTTTCCCTGGCAGGCACAGCATCTTATTTGTGTGTCCTCTCCACCGGGACCTGGCACCCCAAGGGCCCCGATCTCAGCAACTGTACCTCCCACTGGGTCAACCAGGTGGCCCAGAAGGTGAGCGCCCAACCCTTATTGATGTTTTTCTTCACACCCGCCACCGCCAGGGTATTTGTGTCACCTTCAATGTTTGGAGCACATATTCCTCAGACTATAGAGCGCACTGGTATATAAGCCACACCCACTTTTTCCATATATGAGCCGCACTGTCGCATGTATATATGTTGTGAAATGACTTATTTACACAGAAATATTTATTTACATACCTTCATTGTTCCCAAACGGTGTCTGTAATAGGGCAGTAAAACGGCCGCTCAAACAAAACAGAAGTCATGGTCATGGACCCACTAGAAGTCATTGTAATGACCAAATAAGGCTGAGCAATAAAACCATATCAATATTTAGCAGGATAGACATGTACCATAGTCTACACCAGTGGTTCTTAACCTTGTTGGAGGTACCGAACACCAGTTTCATATGTGCATTCACCCAACCCTTCTCTAGTGAAAAATAAAATGTAGTTTTTTTTCAAATTCAAGACAAAATTACATGTTTTTGGTAACACTTAAGTAGGGGGAACATATTCTAAGTAACAAAGACTTCATTTAGAGTTATTTGGTTAGGGTTAGGGTTAGAGGGTTATAATAAGGCCATGCCAAATAAGGCATTAATAAGTACTTAATAATGACTAGTTAAGAGGCAATATGTTACTAATATGCATGTTAATAAGCAAGTAATTAATGGTGAATATGTTCCCCATACTAAAGTGTTACCATGTTTTATTACTGGTGCACAAAATGAAGCGTGCATGAACATCACCTTGTTCAAACAACAAAAGCAACATAAACTCACAACAAATTAAACACCTGCAAATCAGTCTGACTTCTGCTGTTGTCATATCCGTAATACACCGATAGGGAGAAGTTTGTATTTCCAGGATGAGTCGGGTGTGTTCCACACTCCATCCAGATGTATAATCACTGGCCATGCAGCAATAGATGACACCTGACATGTTAGCTACTTCTCTTTCTTTATAATGTCTATTTTCTACTTCCTGCTGGATCTACTCTCTATTTGATGCTGCTGCTGTCACATATACTGTAATATTCTACATGCTCATTGGTATATATTGTATATATGTTATAGACATAATAGAATATATCTGATATATGTTCTGTAACAGCTTCTTCCCTCAGGCCGTAAGACTCTTGAACGCATCATAATTAAATTAAATGATCCCCTCAACTCCCCCCAAAATGGATTAACTCGCTGGAATAAAAAAGACAATATAACATACATCCATAAACGTGGACGCATGTGAAAAAGTGCAATATATTTATCTGTACAGTAATCTTTTTATTTATCTATATATATTTATATATGCTATATACAGGTAAAAGCCAGTAAATTAGAATATTTTGAAAAACTTGATTTATTTCAGTAATTGCATTCAAAAGGTGTAACTTGTACATTATATTTATTCATTGCACACAGACTGATGCATTCAAATGTTTATTTCATTTAATTTTGATGATTTGAAGTGGCAACAAATGAAAATCCAAAATTCCGTGTGTCACAAAATTAGAATATTACTTAAGGCTAATACAAAAAAGGGATTTTTAGAAATGTTGGCCAACTGTCCATCCATTTTCTACCGCTTATTCCACTGAAAAGTATGAAAATGAAAAATATGAGCATGTACAATACTCAATACTTGGTTGGAGCTCCTTTTGCCTCAATTACTGCGTTAATGCGGCGTGGCATGGAGTCGATGAGTTTCTGGCACTGCTCAGGTGTTATGAGAGCCCAGGTTGCTCTGATAGTGGCCTTCAACTCTTCTGCGTTTTTGGGTCTGGCATTCTGCATCTTCCTTTTCACAATACCCCACAGATTTTCTATGGGGCTAAGGTCAGGGGAGTTGGCGGGCCAATTTAGAACAGAAATACCATGGTCCGTAAACCAGGCACGGGTAGATTTTGCGCTGTGTGCAGGCGCCAAGTCCTGTTGGAACTTGAAATCTCCATCTCCATAGAGCAGGTCAGCAGCAGGAAGCATGAAGTGCTCTAAAACTTGCTGGTAGACGGCTGCGTTGACCCTGGATCTCAGGAAACAGAGTGGACCGACACCAGCAGATGACATGGCACCCCAAACCATCACTGATGGTGGAAACTTTACACTAGACTTCAGGCAACGTGGATCCTGTGCCTCTCCTGTCTTCCTCCAGACTCTGGGACCTCGATTTCCAAAGGAAATGCAACATTTGCATGGTTGGGTGATGGTTTGGGGTGCCATGTCATCTGCTGGTGTCAGTCCACTCTGTTTCCTGAGATCCAGGGTCAACGCAGCCGTCTACCAGCAAGTTTTAGAGCACTTCATGCTTCCTGCTGCTGACCTGCTCTATGGAGATGGAGATTTCAAGTTCCAACAGGACTTGGCGCCTGCACACAGCGCAAAATCTACCCGTGCCTGGTTTACGGACCATGGTATTTCTGTTCTAAATTGGCCCGCCAACTCCCCTGACCTTAGCTCCATAGAAAATCTGTGGGGTATTGTGAAAAGGAAGATGCAGAATGCCAGAGCCAAAAACGCAGAAGAGTTGAAGGCCACTATCAGAGCAACCTGGGCTCTCATAACACCTGAGCAGTGCCAGAAACTCATGGACTCCATGCCACGCCGCATTAACGCAGTAATTGAGGCAAAAGGAGCTCCAACCAAGTATTGACTATTGTACATGCTCATATTTTTCATTTTCATACTTTTCAGTTGGCCAACATTTCTAAAAATCCCTTTTTTGTATTAGCCTTAAGTAATATTCTAATTTTGTGACACACGGAATTTTGGATTTTCATTTGTTGCCACTTCAAATCATCAAAATTAAATGAAATAAACATTTGAATGCATCAGTCTGTGTGCAATGAATAAATATAATGTACAAGTTACACCTTTTGAATGCAATTACTGAAATAAATCAAGTTTTTCAAAATATTCTAATTTACTGGCTTTTACCTGTATATATATATATATATTCATATATGCACCTTATTGCTTTTTTACCCTGCACTACCATGAGCTTATGTAACAAAATGTTGTTCTTATCTGTGCTGTAAAGTTCAAATTTGAATGACAATAAAAAGGAAGTCTAAGTCTAAGTCTAAGTCTATATATTATTCTGTACACATATTATGTATATATTTGTATATATGTTGGATTTTTTTATCACTATATTAGTCTATTTATACCTGCATTGTCATTTCCATCCTTACACTTTCCATCATTGTAACTGAGCTACTGTGTTGAACAATTTCTCTTGTGGACCATTAAAGTTTGTCTAAGTCTAAGTTTTGACCACCGCCGAACCCTTGAGGCCAACTCACCCAACCCCTCGGGTTCGAACGAACCCAGGTTAAGAACCACTGGTCTAGACTATAGAACACACCCGCATATAAGACGCACCCACTAGATCTTGAAAGAAAACAACATTTGTCCATGTGTTAGTCACACCGGACTATAAGTGGCAGATATATATGTTGTGAAATGACTTATTTACACAGAAATATTCTGTAAAAGTTTATTTACATACATTAACTGTTTCCAAACGGTGTGTGTAACAAGGCAGTAAAACGACTGGTCAAACAAAACGTCAGTCATGGTCATGGACCCACTAGCTGCGCAAGCTAGCGCTCCAATCAGCTAAACAGACTCAATAACTCCACGCTGACCTTTTGCTGAATTTACTGAGGAATTTGTGAAAGTGAAACAATACAAAACGAATGTAAGTTAATAATACTAACACAGACACTTGTAAACGTGTTAGCATATTAACTAATGCTAACGGCGCTAGCTTGATTACATTATGACAGCATGTACAAATATGCATGAAAACACTCCTACATGGGACACTTTAGTAAGTAAGAATAGTTTTAGTTATATTGTAAAACTTACAAACGTTGCTTGGAGTGACGAATGAAGAATCTATACGAGTAGAAACGCTATGGACGGTTAGAAGACAGAACCACACTTTTACTTCCCGTTGAAAGTTCAGTCTAGAATTGTTTAAGCTATATTATAAAACTTACAAACGTTGCTTGGAGTGATGAATGAAGAATCCGCACGAGAAGAAAACGCTATGGACGGCTAGAAGACGGAACGACACTTCTACTTCCGCGTCAAAGCTTTAAAGAGTAAAACAAAATCCCATTCACCCGCAGTGAGCGAAGTCATCTGAAAGATGGCGCCGTAGCACAAACAATAACACAGCATTCAAGTGTTTATGCGTGTGTTTGGTAAAACTGTTTGCATTATGAACTTCAGCGAGGAAAAATCCATAAAATAGCCACACCGTCGTATAAGCCGCAGGGTTCAGAGCGTAGGACAAAAGTGGAGACTGTTAGTCCGGAATTGTTCACTAATATTTGTGTCACGTTAAATGTTTTGATTAGGGCTGCACATAGTTGAATAATGGACTGGTCAGCGACTATCAATAATCAATCAATATGGTAACAATTAGTCGACTCCTGGATCATAAAACCTTCACATAATCAGCGGCTCCAATTTAGCCGTCGCCTTTTAAATTGAGCGTATGAAATTGTTTGTCAAGTGCTGACTAGCAATACAAATGATCACTTGATACAGAAATATTGATCTGTGCCGTAAGTCTTGATACAAACTAAGTCGTGATTTGCATGAAAACAAAAGACATTAATGACCGCAGCGATAAAACAAAACAAAAAGAAGACATTTTGTCAGGATGAATGTTTATTAAAAATGCTGACAAGTACATAAACAAAGGATAATTAATGTGATTTTTTTCACACAACTTTGTCTCTTTCTCGTTAGCTAGCGAGCTAACACGCTAACTGTTGAGTAGTGCATCTTTTCCGAGTCCGACATGTTTGATGAACTAACATCACAAAATCCTTTTTTGGTGTTGTTTACAAATTCAGAAAATGAGCCAATAGTAGTTTTTGTGTGGTATTATTCAAATAATTGATACAAAGCAGAATTAAATGACTTTCACTATTCTTGCTGTAATCCAGCGGTTTGTAACCTTTTTACCCTAGGGCCCCTCTCAAATATTAACACATCTTACTATTTTCATCATTTTCAATAATGATATCCAACGATATGAAAGCACAAATGTTATTATTTATTGAACACTTAAACCTCAGGATTAGGTCAGGCTGATAAGAAAACTCAATACTAACCAAATATGCTGCGTAAAAATACATTTACGTACAATTATGTTGCGCTATAATCAACAAAATTAATCAATAATAATTTAATTTAAAAACAAATGTTTTCTTAACTAAACTGTCAATAAAATTAAATTTGAATTGAAATTATTTGCATTATTAATAAGTATACTTTTATTTTACTTTTTTATTTAATTTAACTATATTTATTGTGTTTGATTTTATTTGATATTATTTGTAATTGTTTTAATTTTTTAATTGTATTTTTTTATTTTTATTTAAATATGCTGCATAAAAGTAAATGTACGTATTATTATGTTGTGCTAAAATAAAATAAAATAAACAATGAATAATTTAATTTAAAAACAAATGTTTTCTTAATAAACTGTCAATAAAATTAAAGTGGAAATGAAATTATTTGCATTATTAATAAGTATAATTTTATTTTATTTATTTATTTTATTTAACTATATTTATTGTGTTTGATTTTATTTGTAATTGTTTTAATTTTTTAATTGTATTTTTTTTTTTTATTATTTAAATATGCTGCATAAAAATAAATGTATGTATTATTATGTTGTGCTAAAATAAAATAAAATAAACAATAAATAATTTAATTTAAAAAACAAATGTTTTCTTAACTAAACTGTCAATAAAATTAAAGTGGAAATGAAATTACAGTCTCACCACTCTAGTGCCAAACTGTATTATTTTATTGTATTTATTTATTTATTTCATTTCATTTAATGTAATTTAATTTAGTTGATTAATTTAATTTTAACTATATATATTGTGTTTGATTTCATTCAAATTTATTTGTAATTGTTTTAATGTATTTAATTGTATTTTTGTATTCAATTATTCAAATGTGCTGCATAAAAATACATGTACGTAATATTATATATTTATGGCGGGCCTCTAGGGGGCGCTCACCTTTCTGTGGTTAAGAAACTCCGGTGTGACATGAAGATGTTATTTACTATTTATTATTATGATTTATTGCACTTTGGTAAACACGATTGGTTTGGCGCTCGCAGATCCGCAGCGGCGAGAACGCGGCAAACTTGGCGAACGAGTTGGCGAAGCACACCAAGGGTCCGATCTACGCCGGAGACGTCAGCTCGTCGGTGCGCCTCATGGAGCAGCTGGTGGACATCCTGGACGCTCAGCTGCAGGAGCTCCGCCCCAGCGAGAAGGACTCTGCTGGCCGGAGCTTCAACAAGGTAGCCACCGCCTCAAACCTCAAACCTCAAACCAGCTGCAAGTGGAACCTCCAAAGTTGAACTCAAGTTTTTTTTTTAACTATATAAAAAAAAAAAACACCAGTAAAAAATAGAAAGATGGTGTAGTTTGAGATAAAACACTCCTTAAAGACACACACACACACACACACACACACACACACACACACACACACACACACACACACACACACGCACACACACACACAGTTGACTGCCTGGCTGATTACAGAGGAGCCAGGTGAGTAAACACTATCACTACTGTTAGTCTGCAGGATGCTGTGGAAATAAAACACACAACAGTAAAAATATAAAGAGATGTTGCTCGTAGTAATAATAAAATAATATATTATTTGTAGCCAGGACAAAAACAGCTTGACAACTTTATAAATGTTTGTGGTATTCATCATATTGTTGCATATTGCAGTACTTTGATAGGTACTGGCTGAATTCAGTCGCTACTACCAAGTACCGATGCACCGGAATTCAAAAGGTATCTTATTTGGATACCTTTCTTGCACCTGACTCAAACACTTGGCGGGTAAACAAGCGTGTTTGTAGCATACTGACTCAAAGTGTTGTTGTCATTTGACGTGCGCACAAAGCAAACACGCCTAATAAGTACTCTTAAGTACTTTTCACAATGTGCTAGCTCAATGCTAATCCACATTCATTCTGTCATATGCATGCTATTGATTAGCATTAGCAATTTTACATGGCGTTTTCAACACCTCTAAATGTGTTAATGAAATCCAAACAGTTGATAAGTAATAATACATTGTACTATTACAATAATACATATTTTAATAATACAACACCGCACATTTCATTAATTTTAGTCTTTAATTTATATTGACTTTATTTTCTTATTTTTTCCTCTATCTTTTTGTAGTTATGATACGTTACCAAATATGGAACGATGTGAACCTTGTATGATTTATTTGATTCTTTAGTCGTCCCATTCTACTGCTGTTGTTATTTGTGGATACTCGGTATTGTTTTGAACGTTTATTCATATTTCTCCATGTTTTTCTGTGTTTTAGTGATCCTTTCCTCTTGTAACTCAGCCACTGTTTTTTCTAACTATTTCCTTTGGGGATCGCTGACGTTTGTGTAAGTGGAAGTATAAACACTTTGTAGGGCGCAACGTCGGATTTAATGGCAAAGACTACTTCCTGGCTAACAGATCTCGGACAAAGTGAAGTAAAAACCTACTTGCAAGTGATACTCCGAGGTGTAAGAAAATAAAATACAACAACTGACAGCACAATTATTAATATTAGCTCTTAAATGTTACATTTTATTATTAAACAAATAAACATTTATTGACACATGAACACACAAAAGTACTCTGGCGATTAAAGCTTGTTTAATACATGCTAAATTTGACCAGTAGAGGGCGATAACACTACATCTTAGGTTTAATTGTGATGAGTCACAAACATTGTGTGCAATGTTTGATGTTGTTTAATTTCTACATGTGTAAACTTTTGTAGTTTATTTTGTGAACATTTTAACAATAAACCTTCTATTTGATTTATGTAAAGTACACAATCAACATTATACTTTTGCCATGTTTATTTTAAGTGTTTTCAGTTTTAAGTGAAGAAAGAAGTGTGAAGAAATAAAACTAAGGAAAGGAAACAATTCAAAAGGAGGAACATCAAAAACTTCTGGAGCTTCTGTTTCTTCAATGTGTTAACTATCTGCCTAGCTGCACACGCTGGAAGCGAGTAGCGAGGGCAGAAACATGAAATTATTGAGAGTGTTGAAGTTTTTGTTGAGCTTGTAACTTTTGAATCATATTTTGTTTTGTGGCCATGAATGAAACGATGGAGGTTCCACTTGAGTAGTTTTCCTGGAGTCTTCCTGCCTCATGTGGATTTACTTCTGACAAACTGGATTTCTACTGAGCGATCACCACAACTGTTTGTGTGTCAGACATCAAATCATCTTGTTTCTGATCTCTTCTTTTTCTGGTGGAATTGTAACAAAAAGCTTCAAAAGCGAGAGCGGACGTGCAGGGCGTACACCAAGGTACAGGTGCCCCCCCGACCTTGCCTGCTGCCCCCCCTCTGTGCTACCTGTGTCCTATTCTCACCTGTGCTGCACTCAAAGCCTTCTCACTTCTCTCTCGCCCACTCGAGGTCGTCTGTTCCTACGCGGGAAACATTGGTGCACTGGAATTTGGTATATACCGCACTCAATAAATCCATAAAAGAAGCGTCCAGAAAACTGTCCAAAAACGAAATACTTCCATTGAGACGCCTGCAAACTTCCATTGCGATGAGGACAGAAGTAACATAATGCTACTCTGTATTAACTATTGTAACTTTAGTTCGTATTATTTATAATAATTGCATTTCTTTTTAATGCATTTAGTGTTATTATTTTAATTTTATTATTTTATTTAATGTGATTTAATTTAGTTTAATAATTTGATTTTAACGATATTTATTGTGTTTGATTTGATTTTATTTGATTTTAAATTGATACATTTATTTAATTGTATTTAATTTAATGTAATTTAATAATTTGATTTTAACTATATTTATCGTGTTTGATTTTATTTAATTACATTTGTAATTGTTTTAAATTATTTTATTTAATGTATTTAATTTAATGTAATTTAATTTAGTTCAATAATTCAATTTTAACTATTTGTATTGTGTTTGATTTTATATTATTTAATTTTAATTTTTTTAATTTATTTTATTTTATTTAATGTACGTTAATTTAGTTTAATGATTTAATTGTACTAAGCGGTAGAAAATGAATGGATTTAATTGTACCTATATTTATCATGTTTGATTGTATTTAATGTATTTTTAATTATTTAATTTAATGTAATTTAATTGTAACTATATTTATCATATTTGATTTTATTTCATTGTATTTTTAATTGTTTTAATTTATTAAATGTTATTATTTTAATTATTTAATTTAATGTAATTTAATTGTAACTATATTTATCATATTTGATTTTATTTCATTGTATTTTTAATTGTTTTAATTTATTAAATGTTATTATTTAATGTAATATAAATAGTTTAATAATTTAATTGTAACTATATTTATTGTGTTTGACCACAACCATCTCATGTGCACCGTGATCAACTATGAGTCTACTTCACAAACATATTTGATACCAAGTGACTTGATAGATCCTTGCACACACAAACACACACACATGCACACTTATTCTGACGTCACAAGTAACATCAGGGTGTTTATAACAAGTTAATAACATTTCCCACCTAACCAGGAAGAAGAAGCTGTTGTAGCGTGCACACACACACAACATCACCTGAATTATTACAAGCTTTACATTTAAAGTTTTATATTTTTCATGGATTTCAGTGACATTCATTAATGTTAATAACAATTCATTTGACATCATTTTCACACACAAAAAGGTGTCGCATCATTAGTAATGTGTCATCAACTGAATTGATGCAGGGTGGGCGTGTCTAATATACACGTGGTGGGCGTGTCTAACCTTCAGCGAATGGGCATGACTAATTTACAAGTGGTGGGCGTGTCTAACTTACACATGGTGGGCGTGTGTAACTTACGCGTGGTGGGCGTGTCTACCGTGCCAGGGTGGGCGTGTCCTCGGGCTGAACGAGAGAACGGGAGAAAAGGCGAGTAAAAGAAGTCTTGAGTGCAAACGGGAGAAAAGGAGAATAATTCAGCAGCATGAAGCTTCTTTTTTTTTTCTTTTTTTTTTTCAAGTTTTTATTTCCTCATGCGTTATTTTTATTTTGTACTTTATTCCTTCCAGCCTCAGTCAGCTGGGAGGAATAATCAACACCTGGAACTGTGTCATAAACCTCTTTTAATGTCACCATCGCACATCTGGAGTCTTACAATCTTCACTTTTATACTCTGCTCATGTTGGTTGTTTTAGTCGCGTCCTAACATCTGCTGGGACTCCAACTCGACTACTTGTCTTCTTCCTATGCAGGGCTATCCTGATATCAGTCTGATATCAGAAGTATCAGATGTCATGTGATGCAAGCAGCGTGTTTACTTGTGTGTGATATCATGTGCGATACAAGCGGCGTGTTTATTTGTGTGTGAAATCATGTTCGATACAAGCGGCGTGTTTGCTTGTGTGTGATATGTGCAATACAAGCGGTCTTGCAAAGTGTTTACTTGTGTGTGATATCATGTGCGATACAAGCGGCATGTTTACTTGTGTGTGATATCATGTGGAGATACAAGCGGCCCTGCGGCGCGTTTACTTGTGTGTGATATCATGTGCGATACAAGCGGTCCTGCAGCGCGTTTACTTGTGTGTGATATCCTGCAGCGTGTTTACTTGTGTGTGATATCATGTGCAATACAAAAATCCCTGCAGAGTGTTTGCTTGTGTGTGATATCATGTGCGATACAAGCGGACCTGCAGAGTGTTTGCATGTGTGTGATATCATGTGCGATACAAGCAGGCCTGCGGCGTGTTTACTTGTGTGTGATATCATGTGCGATACAAGTTTACTTGTGCAAAGCTGGACATCCAGTAAACATGCTAGGCTATAGGCTACTAGGATCCAGCAGCTACACAACAGCTAAGCACACAAGCTAGACATAGGTAATAATCATTAAACAATGAAAGGTAATACATATAGTTACATATTACTTATACTTACAAAGTCTCTGAAGCAGAAGCGTATTAGAATGTATTCAGTAACAAACGTGTCCGCATCCTTCTACTTACTGCACAATGACTTTAATTTCATGAATTATTGTAGCCACTAGGTGTCACCAAAAAACATTTACCACTCCACTTTAACTTAAAGACAGCATTAGTCCATTCTAGACGGTTAATAATAAATAAGTTATTTACTTATTTTTCAAATGATTCAATATTGTACAAAAACCTGCCTACTATTGTTGT
>NC_084561.2:46676323-46708823 GCF_033978685.3 Nerophis lumbriciformis | reverse complement strand
CAACAAATTTGTTATTTTAATTAAAACAATGCAGAAAAAAATATATATTTCTAACCAAATAAATAATTTGTAAAAACATAAAAACAATTTTTTTTAAATTTATAAACAAAAAAAATAATAACTTTTTAATTTAATTTCAATCTTTTGCATTTTTTTCCCCCAAAACTCTTTTTATTAAAAAAAATAAATAAATAAATAAATAAATAAAAAAAATAAATATATATATATATATATATATATATATATATTTTTATTTTTTTATTTTTTATTTTTATTTTAAATCCATTTTTGGGGGCAGTCGGGTTGTACAAAAAGACAATTCTTGACCAACCATCTTGGATTTTTTTACTTTCCTGCAGGGAGTGACTGGGATGTAACACTAATGACTGTTAGCGTTTGGACCAGGAAGGAATAAGAAAATGTTGTATATTATTATTATTATTATTTGTATTATTATTATGTTTAATGAGTGTTTCAGTGAGATAAATGATGTGACGTTTTGTTTGTAAAAGTCTTAACATTCATGTCAACATGACCTGCTGCAGGATAACATGTTCATACGCAGACTCGTTAGCCAGTAAATAATAGAAATAGAAATATTCATGTAAATATTCATATAAATATTATTTAAAATATTCATGTAAATATTCATATAAATATTATTTAAAATATTCATGTAAATATTCTTATAAATATTCATACAAATATGCATTCTCACTTGTGCATGGACAGCAATGAATTGATGCAGTAAGTTATGATGAATGACGTGTTTGAGAAGAAAAGCTGCTCACTTTTCTTCCGCCCCTCACGCAGTTCTAGACGTCTACGTGCTGAGCACCGACGGTCAAGTGCAGGACTTCAAGTTCCCACAATCCAACAGGGCGGGAATCTCCATCCAACTCTCTGCCAACACTGTCAAACTCAACAGTAGAAATGGTGAGTTAACAAATGTCAACTATTATTGTTGGACTATTTTGTTGATGATGATGATGATGATGATGATGATGTCACCTGTGTGTGTGCAGGCGTTGCCAAGTTGGTGTTTGTGCTCTACAAGAACTTGGGCCAGTTCCTCAGCACAGAAAACGCCACCTTCCAGACGGAGGGCGAGGTGTCCGCTCGTAACGTGTCGGTCAACTCGGACGTCATCGCCGCCTCCATCAACAAAGAATCCAGTCGGGTTTTCATCAACGAGCCGGTCCTTTTCACGCTGGAACACATCGACGTGAGTGAAAACTTTTCTGCCTTTTAAAGCCACCAAAACAAAGATTTCATTTCACCGAGATAGGCTCCAGCACCCCCTGCGACCTCAAAAAAGGGACAAGCGGTAGAAAATGGATGGATGGATATTTTATAAAAAAAGGTTTTGGTAAAAAATTATTTTGTTACGACTCAATTTCAATCTTGTGGGCGGGGCCTCCTCTGAATGATTTATTAGAAGCTTTTTTACTGGTCATTCTCTCTTCTTCTTTTTTTTTTTTCTTTTCTTCTTTTTTTTTTTTTTTTGTCCTGTCCAGCTTATATATGGGCGTGACTGCTGACTACTTCCGCCCTCAAATTTTTTTTGAAATTTGCATTAATAACGATTACTTGCAGTAAATTACTTACTAGCATGATTTAAATCAATCTTAAATATATTTTTGTCAATACTTTGGTTTAAGGTTTTGGTTAAAGATTATTTTGTTACGACTCAATTTCAATCTTGTGGGCGGGGCCTCCTCGGAATGATTTATTAGAAGCCTTTTTACTGGTCATTCTCTGATGATGGCGCGACCATATATGGGCGTGACTCCTGACTACTTCCGCCCTCAGCATAATACCAAAGACTATTGGAGGGAGAGACGGACCAATGAAATGGCTTCTGACATATTGATGAATTCATCAATAAACAAAGTTTATTTATTTTTTTAATCAAGACGGAGATATAAATGATTATTTTAAAGTAATTCTTTAATCAAGACGGAGATATAAATGGTTCTTTTAAAGTATTTCTTTAATCAAGACGGGGAAATAAATGATTATTTTAAAGTATTTCTTTAATCAAGACGGGGAAATAAATGGTTCTTTTATTGTGAAGGAAATGAGCTGCTCGATTAGTAGCAGCAATTACTTTGCACTTCCTGAGCTTTCATTGGTTGTGGGCGTGGCTTATTGCTGTGATTCAAGGCTGCGTGTGATTGGCTGGAGGAGTGATAATGGGTGTGCAGGCGGGGGGTAAATGTTGCCATCTCTTGTTATCTTGCAGATGGAGCACTACTTCAACTCCAACTGCTCCTTCTGGAATTACTCGGAGAGGAGCATGATGGGCCACTGGTCCACGCAGGGCTGCAGGCTCCTGGGGGCCAATAAGACTCACACCACCTGCTCCTGCAGCCACCTCACCAACTTCGCCGTGCTCATGGCGCACCGCAAAGTCAACGTAAGTCCGTCTCCTCCCGCACCGTGAGTGGGGGTCTCAGGCACGGGGACCCTCACCATCGGGGCCACTAGGGGTGCACGTCTTTGCCCACCCGTGGACTCCATCGGATTACCATGCAAAGCCATTCTAGCAAGATATTATTTATGTAATAAACTCTTATAACAGCTTTACTAAATCCTTCTGGTGGCATGAAAACAGGATTGAAAGAAATTGTATATACAAAAAATGTTTTATAAATAAATATATATATATATATATATATATATATATATGTGTGTGTGTGTGTATATGTATATATATTTATATATATACAGTATATATATATATATATATATATATATATATATATATATATATATATATATACATTTATACATACATATATATTTATATGCATATATATACCGTATTTTCCGCACCATAAGGCGCCCTGGGTTATAAGCCGCGCCTTCAATGAACGGCATATTTCAAAACTTTGTCCACCTATAAGCCGCCCCGTGTTGTAAGCCGCATCTAACTGCGCTAAAGGAATGTCAAAAAAACAGTCAAATAGGTCAGTCAAACTTTAATAATATATTAAAACCAGCGTGATGTGGGCGCGCATGGAATCGTATATCAACATGGACGGAGCTGCGTGAAAAAAAGCCACCCGGCCTCTTCGCGTAAACTTAAACTTACCTTAACCACTCGCTCATCTTTTCTTCATCCATCCCTTCGAGTTAGCTTTTATGATGACGCCGGCTGGAAAGGTCTCTTTTGGCAAGGTCTTCCTTTTGAATATCACCATGGGTGGAAGTTTCTGGCCATTAGCATGGCAAGCTAGAACCACAGTGAAGGATGACTTCTCATTCCCTGTGGTGCGAATATTCACCGTACGTGCTCCCGTTGTATCCACAGTGCGGTTCACAGGAATATCAGTTGCTGTGAAATAGTAGTCCGTGTGCGGATGGAGAGATTGCATCTTTTCATGAACCGGATACCTGTCGCTTAGTAGGAGCCATTTTGTGGTCTTTACAGATGTAAACACACAAAGGAAATGAAACGTACGGTAATATCCGCGCGCTTTTTCTTATTCTACACGGGCGGGTGGTTGCTTACAGTAGAAGAAGAAGCGCTTCCTGTTCTATGGGGGCGGGTGCTTACCTTGGCGGTTGCTTGCGTAGAAGAAGAAGCGCTTCCTGTTCTACCGGGAAAAAAGATGGCGGCTGTTTACCGTAGTTGCGAGACCGAAACTTTATGAAAATGAATCTTAATATTAATCCATATATAAAGCGCACCGGGTTATAAGGCGCACTGTCAGCTTTTGAGAAAATTTGTGGTTTTTAGGTGCGCCTTATAGTGCGGAAAATACGGTACATATTTATTATGTATGTAAATATGTATATATATATGTATATAAATATATGTGTATGTATATATGTTTATGCATGTTTATGTGTATATACACTTTATATATGCATATATATGTATATACTGTACATATATATTTATGTAAATATACATATGTATATAATTATGATGGAGATCCTTTATTTAATTAGAATGTGTTGCCTTGTTAATATGAAATATGATGAAATCAAATCGATTTTAAAGTAAAAAAAAAAGTTGTATACTCTTCAACACAGAAAGCACTAAAATATCATCATGTATAAAAACATGCAGTATGTCAAAAATTCGGTAAAAGTAAGATAGGATGTAAAAACGTATTAGTTAGATTGTTAATAAAATATTGTGTTATGTTTCTTCCTAAACTTCATTTAAATTATGGTTATTTTTACAACCTTCATTGTTGGCAAATTAGAAACATTTTCCTTTCCAACGTGAAGTTAGTTTGTTACAATTGTTGTATTAAAGGCCTACTGAAATGTGATTTTCTTATTTAAACGGGGATAGCAGGTCCATTCTATGTGTCATACTTGATCATTTCGCGATATTGCCATATTTTTGCTGAAAGGATTTAGTAGAGAACATCGACGATAAAGTTCACAACTTTTGGTGGCTGATAAAAAAGCCTTGCCTGTAGCGGAAGTAGCAGACGAGTAGCGTGACGTCACAGGTTATGGAGCTCCTCACATCCAAACATTGTTTACAATCATGGCCACCAGCAGCGAGAGCCATTCGGACCGAGAAAGCGACGATTTCCCCATTAATTTGAGCGAGGATGAAAGATTTGTGGATGAGGAAAGTGAGAGTGAAGGACTAGAGGGCAGATAGGGAAGATGCTGTGAGAGGCGGGTGGGACCTGATATTCAGCTGGGAATGACTAAAACAGTAAATAAACACAAGACTCTAATAGTCACAACACAACCAGGCTTATATTTAATATGCCACAAATTAATCCCGCATAACAATCACCTCCCCCCTCCCGTCCATATAACCCGCCAATACAACTCAAACACCTGCACAACACACTCAATCCCACAGCCCAAAGTACCGTTCACCTCCCCAAAGTTCATACAGCACATATATTTCCCCAAAGTTACGTACGTGACATGCACATAGCGGCACGCACGTACGGGCAAGCGATCAAATGTTTGGAAGCGTACTCACGGTACCGTGTCTGCGCATCCAACTCAAAGTCCTCCTGGTAAGAGTCTCTGTTGTCCCAGTTCTCCACAGGCCAATGGTAAAGCTTGACTGTCATCTTCCGGGAATGTAAACAATGAAACACCGGCTGTGTTATCCGGCACAACAGTCAAGGGGTGCATTCTACGGCGGGGGGTGCGTTTTCTGGCACAACACCTGCCGCAATACACCGCTTCCCACCTACAGCTTTCTTCTTTGCTGTCTCCATTGTTCATTGAACAAATTGCAAAAGATTCACCAACACAGATGTCCAGAATACTGTGGAATTTTGCAATGAAAACAGATGTCTTAATAGCTGGCCACCATGCTGTCCCAAAATGTCCTCTACAATCCGTGACATCACGCGCTGACGTCATCATACCGAGACGTTTTCAGCAGGATATTTCGTGCGAAATTTAAAATTGCACTTTAGTAAGCTAACCCGGCCGTATTGGCATGTGTTGCAATGTTAAGATTTCATCATTGATATATAAACTATCAGACTGCGTGGTCGCTAGTAGTGGCTTTCAGTAGGCCTTTAAAACGTCATATGTGCATGTGAGCTGCATGAGTAAGTCTAGTTGTGTAAAAGTTGTTGTATTAAACCATCTTATTGGCATGTAACCTGCATGAGTAAGTCTAGTTGTGTAAAAGTTGTTGTATTAAACCATCTTATTGGCATGTGAGCTGTATGAGTAAGTCTAGTTGTGTAAAAGTTGTTGTATTAACCCATCTTATTGGCATGCAACCTGCATGAGTAAGTGTAGTTGTGTAAAAGTTGTTGTATTAAACCGTCATATGTGCATGTGAGCTACATGACTAAGTCTAGTTGTGTAAAAGTTGTTGTATTAAACCATCTTATTGGCATGTGAGCTGTATGAGTAAGTCTAGTTGTGTAAAAGTTGTTGTATTAAACCATCTTATTGGCATGCAACCTGCATGAGTAAGTGTAGTTGTGTAAACGTTGTTGTATTAACCCATCTTATTGGCATGTGAGCTACATGAGTAAGTCTAGTTGTGTAAAAGTTGTTGTATCAAACCATCTTATTGGCATGTAACCTGCATGAGTAAGTCTAGTTGTGTAAAAGTTGTTGTATTAACCCATCTTATTGGCATGTAACCTGCATGAGTAAGTCTAGTTGTGTAAAAGTTGTTGTATTAAATTGTCATATATGCATGAGTAAGTGCAGTTGTGTAAAAGTTGTTGTATTGAATGGTCATATTTGCATGAGTAAGTGCAGTTATGTAAAAGTTGTTGTATTATATGCATGAGTAAGTGCAGTTGTGTAAAAGTTGTTGTATTAAACCATCTTATTGGCATGTGAGCTGTATGAGCAAGTCTAGTTGTGTAAAAGTTGTTGTATTAAACCATCTTATTGGCATGTAACCTGCATGAGTAAGTCCAGTTGTGTAAAAGTTGTTGTATTAACCCATCTTATTGGCATGTAACCTGCATGAGTAAGTCTAGTTGTGTAAAAGTTGTTGTATTAACCCATCTTATTGGCATGTAACCTGCATGAGTAAGTCTAGTTGTGTAAAAGTTGCTGTATTAAATTGTCATATATGCATGAGTAAGTGCAGTTGTGTAAAAGTTGTTGTATTAAATGGTCATATATATGCATGACTAAGTGCAGTTGTGTAAAAGTTGTTGTATTAAACCATCTTATTGGCATGTGAGCTGTATGAGTAAGTCTAGTTGTGTAAAAATTGTTGTATTAAACCATCTTATTGGCATGTAACCTGCATGAGTAAGTCTAGTTGTGTAAAAGTTGTTGTATTAAACCATCTTATTGGCATGTAACCTGCATGAGTAAGTGCAGTTCTGTAAAAGTTGTTGTATTAAATGGTCATATATATGCATGACTAAGTGCAGTTGTGTAAAAGTTGTTGTATTAAATGGTCATATTTGCATGAGTAAGTGCAGTTGTGTAAAAGTTGTTGTATTAAATGGTCATATTTGCATGAGTAAGTGCAGTTGTGTAAAAGTTGTTGTATTAAATGGTCATATTTGCATGAGTAAGTGCAGTTGTGTAAAAGTTGTTGTATTAAATTGTCACATATGCATGAGTAAGTGCAGTTGTGTAAAAGTTGTTGTATTAAATGGTCATATTTGCATGAGTAAGTGCAGTTGTGTAAAAGTTGTTGTATTAAATGGTCATATTTGCATGAGTAAGTGCAGTTGTGTAAAAGTTGTTGTATTAAATTGTCACATATGCATGAGTAAGTGCAGTTGTGTAAAAGTTGTTGTATTAAATGGTCATATTTGCATGAGTAAGTGCAGTTGTGTAAAAGTTGTTGTATAAAATTGTCACATATGCATGAGTAAGTGCAGTTGTGGAAAAGTTGTTGTATTAAATGGTCATATTTGCATGAGTAAGTGCAGTTGTGTAAAAGTTGTTGTATTAAATGGTCATATATGCATGAGTAAGTGCAGTTGTGTAAAAGTTGTTGTATTAAATGGTCATATATGCATGAGTAAGTGCAGTTGTGTAAAAGTTGTTGTATTGAATGGTCATATTTGCATGAGTAAGTGCAGTTATGTAAAAGTTGTTGTATTAAATTGTCACATATGCATGAGTAAGTGCAGCTGTGTAAAAGTTGTTGTATTAAACCATCTTATTGGCATGTGAGCTGTATGAGTAAGTCTAGTTGTGTAAAAGTTGTTGTATTAACCCATCGTATTGGCATGTAACCTGCATGAGTAAGTGTAGTTGTGTAAACGTTGTTGTATTAAACCGTCATATGTGCAAGTGAGCTACATGAGTAAGTGCAGTTGTGTAAAAGTTGTTGTATTAAACCATCTTATTGGCATGTGAGCTGTATGAGTAAGTGTAGTTGTGTAAACGTTGTTGTATTAAACCATCTTATTGGCATGTGAGCTGTATGAGTAAGTCTAGTTGTGTAAAAGTTGTTGTATTAAACCGTCATATAAGCATGACTAAGTGTAGTTGTGTAAAAGTTGTTGTATTAAATGGTCATATATATGCATGAGTAAGTGCAGTTGTGTAAAAGTTGTTGTATTAAATGGTCATATTTGCATGAGTAAGTGCAGTTTTGTAAAAGTTGTTGTATTAAATGGTCATATTTGCATGAGTAAGTGCAGTTGTGTAAAAGTTGTTGTATTAAATGGTCATATATGCATGAGTAAGTGCAGTTGTGTAAAAGTTGTTGTATTAAACCATCTTATTGGCATGTGAGCTGTATGAGTAAGTCTAGTTGTGTAAACGTTGTTGTATTAAACCATCTTATTGGCATGTAACCTGCATGAGTAAGTCCAGTTGTGTAAAAGTTGTTGTATTAAACCGTCATATAAGCATGACTAAGTGTAGTTGTGTAAAAGTTGTTGTATTAAATGGTCATATATATGCATGAGTAAGTGCAGTTGTGTAAAAGTTGTTGTATTAAATGGTCATATTTGCATGAGTAAGTGCAGTTTTGTAAAAGTTGTTGTATTAAATGGTCATATTTGCATGAGTAAGTGCAGTTGTGTAAAAGTTGTTGTATTCAATGGTCATATATGCATGAGTAAGTGCAGTTGTGTAAAAGTTGTTGTATTAAATGGTCATATATGCATGAGTAAGTGCAGTTGTGTAAAAGTTGTTGTATTAAATGGTCATATTTGCATGAGTAAGTGCAGTTTTGTAAAAGTTGTTGTATTAAATTGTCACATATGCATGACTAAGTGCAGTTGTGTAAAAGTTGTTGTATTAAATGGTCATATTTGCATGAGTAAGTGCAGTTGTGTAAAAGTTGTTGTATTAAATTGTCACATATGCATGAGTAAGTGCAGTTGTGTAAAAGTTGTTGTATTAAATGGTCATATATATGCATGACTAAGTGCAGTTTTGTAAAAGTTGTTGTATTAAATGGTCATATTTGCATGAGTAAGTGCAGTTGTGTAAAAGTTGTTGTATTAAATGGTCATATATGCATGAGTAAGTACAGTTGTGTAAAAGTTGTTGTATTAAATGGTCATATTTGCATGAGTAAGTGCAGTTGTGTAAAAGTTGTTGTATTAAATGGTCATATTTGCATGAGTAAGTGCAGTTGTGTAAAAGTTGTTGTATTGTGTTGTGTTGCAGGTGAACAGGTCACATGACCTGCTGCTGGGCGTGATCAGTCGAGTGGGCGTGGCCGTGTCCTTGCTGTGTCTCGCCATCAGCATCTTCACCTTCTGCTTCTTCCGAGGCCTTCAGAGCGACCGCAACACAATCCACAAGAACCTCTGCATCAATCTCTTCCTGGCAGAACTCATCTTCCTCATCGGCGTGGACATGACCCAGCCCAGGGTGAGCACTTGCTTCCTTCCTTCCTTCCTTCCTTCCTTCCTTCCTTCCTCTCTTCTCTATTATTACTTCTCTTTCATTTGCACTCGTTAGTCTTTCATTACAACCTTCAGTTTTTGTCTTTTCATTACATTTCTATTTATTTTGTATGATTGATTTGTCATTATTACAAGCTTCAGAGTTAAAGGGATAAAGTCATGATAATAACTCTCTTAAAGCTACAGTCACATGACACAAGTCTCTTAAAGCTACAGTCACATGACATAAGTCTCTTAAAGCTACAGTCACATGACACATGTCTCTTAAAGCTACAGTCACATGACACAAGTCTCTTAAAGCTACAGTCACATGAAACAAGTCTCTTAAAGCTACAGTCACATAAGTCTCTTAAAGCTACAGTCACATGACACAAGTCTCTTAAAGCTACAGTCACATGACACATGTCTCTTAAAGCTACAGTCACATGACACAAGTCTCTTAAAGCTACAGTCACATGACACATGTCTCTTAAAGCTACAGTCACATGACACAAGTCTCTTAAAGCTACAGTCACATGACACATGTCTCTTAAAGCTACAGTCACATGACATATGTCTCTTAAAGCTACAGTCACATGACACAAGTCTCTTAAAGCTACAGTCACATGACACAAGTCTCTTAAAGCTACAGTCACATGACACAAGTCTCTTAAAGCTACAGTCACATGACACATGTCTCTTAAAGCTACAGTCACATGACACATGTCTCTTAAAGCTACAGTCACATGACACATGTCTCTTAAAGCTACAGTCACATGACACAAGTCTCTTAAAGCTACAGTCACATAACAAATGTCTCTTAAAGCTACAGTCACATGACACAAGTCTCTTAAAACTACAGTCACATAACATATGTCTCTTAAAGCTACAGTCACATGACATAAGTCTCTTAAAGCTACAGTCACATGACATAAGTCTCTTAAAGCTACAGTCACATAAGTCTCTTAAAGCTACAGTCACATGACACATGTCTCTTAAAGCTACAGTCACATGACACAAGTCTCTTAAAGCTACAGTCACATGACACAAGTCTCTTAAAGCTACAGTCACATGACACAAGTCTCTTAAAGCTACAGTCACATGACACATGTCTCTTAAAGCTACAGTCACATGACACAAGTCTCTTAAAGCTACAGTCACATGACACATGTCTCTTAAAGCTACAGTCACATGACACATGTCTCTTAAAGCTACAGTCACATGACACATGTCTCTTAAAGCTACAGTCACATGACACAAGTCTCTTAAAGCTACAGTCACATGACACATGTCTCTTAAAGCTACAGTCACATGACACATGTCTCTTAAAGCTACAGTCACATAAGTCTCTTAAAGCTACAGTCACATGACACATGTCTCTTAAAGCTACAGTCACATGACACAAGTCTCTTAAAGCTACAGTCACATGACACAAGTCTCTTAAAGCTACAGTCACATGACACATGTCTCTTAAAGCTACAGTCACATGACACAAGTCTCTTAAAGCTACAGTCACATGACACAAGTCTCTTAAAGCTACAGTCACATGACACATGTCTCTTAAAGCTACAGTCACATGACACATGTCTCTTAAAGCTACAGTCACATGACACAAGTCTCTTAAAGCTACAGTCACATGACACATGTCTCTTAAAGCTACAGTCACATGACACATGTCTCTTAAAGCTACAGTCACATGACACATGTCTCTTAAAGCTACAGTCACATAAGTCTCTTAAAGCTACAGTCACATGACACATGTCTCTTAAAGCTACAGTCACATAAGTCTCTTAAAGCTACAGTCACATGACACATGTCTCTTAAAGCTACAGTCACATGACACAAGTCTCTTAAAGCTACAGTCACATGACACAAGTCTCTTAAAGCTACAGTCACATGACACATGTCTCTTAAAGCTACAGTCACATGACACATGTCTCTTAAAGCTACAGTCACATGACACATGTCTCTTAAAGCTACAGTCACATGACACATGTCTCTTAAAGCTACAGTCACATGACACAAGTCTCTTAAAGCTACAGTCACATGACACTGCTCACTTTCTCTCTTTAGACCATTATTTAGTCCCTCCAGGATGAGTTTGTCTTCGTCACTTTAGCAGCCTAAAATGCTTCGTTTATGTGGCAACATTTTCAAAAAGTATTTGTTTTCATGAACTTGACATCTTTTGATGAATGTGTGAATGTGCCATCAGTCTAGTGAGTGTATTATTTAGTATTATTATTTAGTATTATTATTTAAGTATTATTTACTATCATATTTATAATGATGACACTGCTTATAAAACTAGACAAGATCATTCTGCTTGCATTGAGATGGCCTGAAAAGATTTTTTAATGATTGATTGAAACTTTTAAAATGTCACTTTTTTTTCTTTTCAAACTGACCTTTAAAATAAAAATTAGGTTTATGGACTTAGAATTGTGATGAATAAGAATCACCTTTCAAATATGAATACGTCTTTTTCTTCATTCCTATAAACAAGCGGATTATTTGTAATGAACAAGTGAATGATGAGAAATTAATGAGAAATAAATGAGTAAATGATGAGTGATGAACAAGTGAACGATGAGAAATAAATGAGTGAATGATAAGAAATAAATGAGTGATAAACAAGTGAATGATGAGAAATAAATGAGTGAATGATGAGAAATAAATGAGTGAATGATGAGAAATAAATGAGTGAATGATGAGAAATAAATGAGTGAATGATGAAAAATAAATGAGTGATAAATGAGTGAATGGTGAGAAATAAATGAGTAATAAACAAGTGAATGATGAGAAATAAATGAGTTATTGATGAGTGATGAACAAGTGAATAATGACAAATAAATGAATGAATGATAAGAAATAAATGAGTGAATGGTGAGAAATAAATGAGTGATAAACAAGTGAATGATGAGAAATAAATGAGTGATTGATGAGAAATAAATGAGTAAATGATGAGAAATAAATGAGTAAATGATGAGTGATGAACAAGTGAACGATGAGAAATAAATGAGTGAATGATAAGAAATAAATGATTGAATGATGAGAAATAAATGAGTGAATGATGAAAAATAAATTAGTGATAAACAAGTGAATGATGAGAAATAAATGAGTTATTGATGAGTAATGAACAAGTGAATAATGACAAATAAATGAGTGAATGATAAGAAATAAATGAGTGATAAACAAGTGAATGATGACAAATAAATGAGTGAATGATGAGAAATAAATGAGTGAATGATTAGAAATAAATGAGTGAATGATGAGAAATAAATGAGTGATAAACAAGTGGATGATGAGAAATAAATGAGTGAATGATGAGAAATAAATGAGTGAATGATGAGAAATAAATGAGTGAATGATGAGAAATAAATGAGTGATAAACAAGTGGATGATGAGAAATAAATGAGTGAATGATGAGAAATAAATGAGTGAATGATGAGAAATAAATGAGTGAATGATGAGAAATAAATGAGTGAATGATGAAAAATAAATGAGTGATAAACGAGTGAATGGTGAGAAATAAATGAGTAATAAACAAGTGAATGATGAAAAATAAATGAGTTATTGATGAGTGATGAACAAGAGAATAATGACAAATAAATGAGTGAATGATAAGAAATAAATGAGTGAATAATGAGAAATAAATGAGTGAATGATGAGAAATAAATGAGTGATAAACGAGTGAATGGTGAGAAATAAATGAGTGATGAACAAGTGAATGATGAGAGATGAACAAGTGAATGATGAGAAATAAATGAGTGAATGATAAGAAATAAATGAGTGAATGATGAAAAATAAATGAGTGAATGATGAGAAATAAATGAGTGATAAACGAGTGAATGGTGAGAAATAAATGAGTGATAAACAAGTGAATGATAAGAAATAAATGAGTTATTGATGAGTGATGAACAAGTGGATAATGACAAATAAATGAGTGAATGATAAGAAATAAATGAGTGAATGGTGAGAAATAAATGAGTGAATGATGAGAAATAAATGAGTGAATGATGAGAAATAATTGAGTGAATGATGAGAAATAAATGAGTGAATGATGAGAAATAAATGAGTGAATGATGAAAAATAAATGAGTGATAAATGAGTGAATGGTGAGAAATAAATAAGTTATTGATGAGTGATGAACAAGTGAATAATGACAAATAAATGAGTGAATGATAAGAAATAAATGAGTGAATAATGAGAAATAAATGAGTGAATGATGAGAAATGAATGAGTGATAAACGAGTGAATGGTGAGAAATAAATGAGTGATGAACAAGTGAATGATGAGAGATGAACAAGTGAATGATGAGAAATAAATGAGTGAATGATGAGAAATAAATGAGTGAATGATGAAAAATAAATGAGTGAATGATGAGAAATAAATGAGTGATAAACGAGTGAATGGTGAGAAATAAATGAGTGATGAACAAGTGAATGATGAGAAATAAATGAGTTATTGATGAGTGATGAACAAGTGAATAATGACAAATAAATGAGTGAATGATAAGAAATAAATGAGTGAATGATGAGAAATAAATGAGTGAATGATGAGAAATAAATGAGTGAATGATGAGAAATAAATGAGTGAATGATGAGAAATAAATGAGTGAATGATGAGAAATAAATAAGTTATTGATGAGTGATGAACAAGTGAATAATGACAAATAAATGAGTGAATGATAAGAAATAAATGAGTGAATGATGAGAAATAAATGAGTGAATGATGAGAAATAAATGAGTGAATGATGAGAAATAAATGAGTGAATGATGAGAAATAAATGAGTGAATGATGAGAAATAAATAAGTTATTGATGAGTGATGAGCAAGTGAATAATGACAAATAAATGAGTGAATGATAAGAAATAAATGAGTGAATAATGAGAAATAAATGAGTGAATGATGAGAAATGAATGAGTGATAAACGAGTGAATGGTGAGAAATAAATGAGTGATGAACAAGTGAATGATGAGAGATGAACAAGTGAATGATGAGAAATAAATGAGTGAATGATAAGAAATAAATGAGTGAATGATGAAAAATAAATGAGTGAATGATGAGAAATAAATGAGTGATAAACGAGTGAATGATGAGAAATAAATGAGTGATAAACGAGTGAATGGTGAGAAATAAATGAGTGATAAACAAGTGAATGATGAGAAATAAATGAGTTATTGATGTGTGATGAACAAGTGAATAATGACAAATAAATGAGTGAATGATAAGAAATAAATGAGTGAATGATGAGAAATAAATGAGTGAATGATGAGAAATAAGTGAGTGATAAACAAGTGAATGATGAGAAATAAATGAGTGAATGATGAGAAATAAATGAGTGAATGATGAGAAATAAATGAGTGAATGATGAAAAATAAGTGAGTGATAAATGAGTGAATGGTGAGAAATAAATAAGTTATTGATGAGTGATGAACAAGTGAATAATGACAAATAAATGAGTGAATGATAAGAAATAAATGAGTGAATAATGAGAAATAAATGAGTGAATGATGAGAAATGAATGAGTGATAAACGAGTGAATGGTGAGAAATAAATGAGTGATGAACAAGTGAATGATGAGAGATGAACAAGTGAATGATGAGAAATAAATGAGTGAATGATAAGAAATAAATGAGTGAATGATGAAAAATAAATGAGTGAATGATGAGAAATAAATGAGTGATAAACGAGTGAATGGTGAGAAATAAATGAGTGATAAACAAGTGAATGATGAGAAATAAATGAGTTATTGATGTGTGATGAACAAGTGAATAATGACAAATAAATGAGTGAATGATAAGAAATAAATGAGTGAATGATGAGAAATAAATGAGTGAATGATGAGAAATAAGTGAGTGATAAACAAGTGAATGATGAGAAATAAATGAGTGAATGATGAGAAATAAATGAGTGAATGATGAGAAATAAATGAGTGAATGATGAGAAATAAATGAGTGAATGATGAAAAATAAATGAGTGATAAATAAGTGAATGGTGAGAAATAAATGAGTGATAAACAAGTGAATGATGAGAAATAAATAAGTTATTGATGAGTGATGAACAAGTGAATAATGACAAATAAATGAGTGATAAATGAGTGAGAAATGAATGAGTGATAAACGATTGAATGGTGAGAAACAAATGAGTGATGAACAAGTGAATGATGAGAAATAAATGAGTTATTGATGAGTGATAAACAAGTGAATAATGACAAATAAATGAGTGAATGATAAGAAATAAATGAGTGAATGATGAGAAATATATGAGTGAATGATGAGAAATAAACAAGTGAATGATGAGAAATAAATGAGTGAGTGATGAGAAATAAATGAGTGAATGATGAGAAATAAATGAGTGAATGATGAGAAATAAATGAGTGAATGATGAGAAATAAATGAGTGAATGAATGAATCGGTCAGTGTAAGTAAGGAAGTAAAGATGTGGGCGATGCAGGGAGGCGTGTGATTGGTTGAAAAGTTGTGTTGCGTTTCAGTGCAGCTGGGACACATGAGTTGTTGACTACAATTGGGGGTAAAAAGTGGGCATATTCACCATGAAAGGTAGAAAGTGGGCATATTCACCATGAAAGGTAGAAAGTGGGCATATTCAAAGTAAAAGAGTGAATAATTGGTTCCTCAGGTGGGCTGCGCCATCATCGCTGGCATCCTCCACTTCTTCTTCCTGGCCTCCTTCACCTGGATGTGTCTGGAAGGTGTGCAGCTCTACCTGATGCTGGTGGAGGTGTTTGAGAGCGAGTACTCACGCAGGAAGTACTACTACGCCTCCGGGTACCTCTTCCCCGCCATCGTGGTCGCCGTCTCCGCCGCCATCGACTACGGCAGCTACGGCACGGACAAAGCGTGAGTCTACTTTGGGAAGATTGTTGCGCTCTTCCTTTTGACCTTGAATATTGACCACAACACTTCAAACTAATCTGGCCCAACTTAAACTTACTTTGACTTACCTGGCAGTAGAACTGATGCACCACCATTTTGTGGACAACATCAGTAATGACCATGAAGCACACTTTGACGTGTACACAGCACAGCATGTTGATATATGACCCAATCCACTCATGGCGCAAAAAAACCAAGAGGAAAAAGTCAACACATAACACAACAAAAAGTCAACACACACAGTCACACATGACACAACTAAAAGTCAACACACACGGTCACACATAACATAACAAAAAGTCAACACACACGGTCACACATGACAACAACAAGTCAACACACATGGTCACACATGACAACAAAAAGTCAACACACATGGTCACACATAACACAACAACAAGTCAACACACATGGTCACACAAAACACAACAAAAAGTCAACACACATGGTCACACATAACACAACAACAAGTAAACACACATGGTCACACATGACACAACAACAAGTAAACACACATGGTCACACATAACACAACAAAAAGTCAACACACAGGGTCATACATGACACAACAACAAGTCAACACACATGGTCACACATAACACAACAACAAGTCAACACACATGACACAACCTGCTCACTCAAATTTGTATAATATATTATAAAAAATGTCCAAGCACAACACATAATTCAACATTACAGCCATTTAAATCCTTTACAATGCATGCTGGGAAAAAAAGTCAACTCCTCTCCATGTTTGACATATTTTAGCTGCTTGATATTTCTCATTGATTACAAAACTTTAAGAAGGTCATCACAGAAGTAAACAAAGTTAAAGTCCAACGTTCACAAACTCTTAATATCCAATTCTATTAATGATACATCTATTATCCATCCATCCATTTTCTACCGCTTGTCCCTTTTGTGGTCGCGGAGGGTGCTGGAGGCCATCTCCGCTACAATCGGGCGGAAGGCAGGATACACCCTGGACAAGTCACCATCTCATCACATGGCCGACACAGATTCACACACTAGGGACCATTTAGTGTTATTAGATTCATATAATATATATATATATATATATATATATATATATATATATATATATATATATATATATATATATATATATATATATATTATATTCATATAATATGTATGTGTAATATATATTATATTCAAATAATATGTATGTATAATATATATTATATTTATATAATATGTATATGTAATATATATATTATATTCATATAATATATATGTTTAGCCTATATTATATGAATATAATATGTATGTATAATCCATCCATCCATCCTTCCATCCATGGATGTATGGATGGATAATCATATAATATATATGTATGATATATATAATATGAATATAATATGTATGTATAATGTATATTATATGAATATAATATGTATATATAATACATATTATATTCATATAATATGTATATATAAAGTGTTACTTTTGTCCTCATTGATGTGATGGCAGCATTGATGATGTCAATAATTCATAACAACATTGATTGTGATTAATTATTATGTTTGAATAATTTGATGACAGCTTTAAAGGAAACAAACAGCAGTTTTGTGTTATTGTCGTCAATATTGCAACTTTTGATTTTGTTTGCGTTTTTATTCCACTTTTCTTGAACAGTATGTGTAGAATGTGCTGCTGGGAACAACAATTCTCCACAATATATATCCACCATTCATTCATTCATTCATTCATTCATTCATTCATTCATTCATTTATTTGACTGCAACTTTGGATGTTGACCGTGGATGCTCGTACATGCTAACTGGCGTGCTAACTGGCGTGCTAACTGGCGTGCTAACTGGTGTGCTAACTGGCGTGCTAACCTTGCTGTCTCCTTCCTCAGCTGCTGGCTGAGTGTGGACAATCACTTCATCTGGAGCTTCATTGGACCTGTCACCTTCATCATCATGGTAAGACCACACCTGTGTCACAGTACATTACAGGAGCAGAATACAGGAACAGAATAAGATGAGGGAGAATATTTGTAGCTTGCTAGTGATGGAGGAAGTGTGCCAAAGTAAAAATCAGCAGCTCAGTTGGAGCAAACAGGAAATACTACCAAAACAAGAGCGCCAGGACAGGAAATGAGACCAAACTCAGGAATAAATCAGTCAATAATGGATCATGACAGCACATCAAGTGGTTGTAAACATAGGGCCGTGGTCTTTTGGTACAACTCAGAGTGATAGGAGACATCTTTTATTTGACAAGTTAATTTTGTAAAAAACAATCATTTATAAAGGGGATTATTGTTAGGTGTCACATTCTGGACTAGACTAGACTGGACTGGACTGAACTAGACTGGACTGGACTGGACTGGACTGGACTGGACTGTACTGTACTGGGGGAAACATGGATTAATAAACCTGAATTCTATAAACTGTTCCACTCTTACAACACACACACATACACACACACGAGCACACACACGCATGCACACACACTCACACGCACGCACTCACACTCACACACACACTTGCACACGCACGCACACACGCACGCACTCACACACATGCATACACACTCACATACACGCACACATGCACGCACGCACACGCACACACACATGCACACACACATGCACACACACGCACACACACATGCACACACACACACACATGCACGCACACGCACCCACATGCACACACACACGCACACACACACATGCACACACACGCACACACACACAGGCACACACATGCACGCACACGCAGGCACACATGCACACACACACACATGCACACACACACACAAGCACACACACGCACGCACACATGCACACACACACACACACACACACGCACACACACAGACACACACACACACACACAGACACACACACAGACCAAACAACACAAATCATTGTAATTCAAATCCTCCTTTTTTTTCTCTTTTGACTTCCTTTCAAAAGTGACAACACAACTCACTACTATTTGAATATTTCTTCTCATGGACAATATCTCACAAATCTACTTGACATTTATGTTCATTCTGATGTGTTTGTTCATAAGTGACATGTGTGATTCTGATGTGTTTGTTCATAAGTGACATGTGTGATTCTGATGTGTTTGTTCATAAGTGACATGTGTGATTCTGATGTTTTTGTTCATAAGTGACATGTGTGATTCTGAAGTTTTTGTTCATAAGTGGCGTGTGTGATTCTGATGTGTTTGTTCATAAGTGACATGTGTGATTCTGATGTGTTTGTTCATAAGTGACATGTGTGATTCTGATGTTTTTGTTCATAAGTGACACGTGTGAGTCTGAGGTTTTTGTTCATAAGTGACATGTGTGATTCTGATGTTTTTGTTCATAAGTGACATGTGTGATTCTGATGTTTTTTTTCATAAGTGACACGTGTGAGTCTGAGGTTTTTGTTCATAAGTGACATGTGTGATTCTGATGTGTTTGTTCATAAGTGACATGTGTGATTCTGATGTGTTTGTTCATAAGTGACATGTGTGATTCTGATGTGTTTGTTCATAAGTGACATGTGTGAGTCTGGTTTTGTTCATAAGTGACATGTGTGATTCTGATGTTTTTGTTCATAAGTGACGTGTGTGATTCTGATGTGTTTGTTCATAAGTGACATGTGTGATTCTGATGTGTTTGTTCATAAGTGACATGTGTGATTCTGATGTGTTTGTTCATTAGTGACATGATGTTTTTGTTCATAAGTGACATGTGTGAGTCTGATGTTTTTGTTCATAAGTGACATGTGTGAGTCTGATGTTTTTGTTCATAAGTGACATGTGTGATTCTGATGTGTTTGTTCATAAGTGACATGTGTGATTCTGATGTGTTTGTTCATAAGTGACATGTGTGATTCTGATGTTTTTGTCCATAAGTGACGTGTGATTCTGATGTTTTTGTTCATAAGTGACATGTGTGATTCGGATGTGTTTGTTCATAAGTGACATGTGTGATTCTGATGTGTTTATTCATAAGTGAAATGTGTGATTCTGATGTATTTGTTCATAAGTAACGTGTGTGATTCTGATGATTTTGTTCATAAGTGACAAATGTTATTATGCTAATGTTAGCATGCTAACACTTTGTGCTCGTGTTTTAGCTAAATGTGTTTAAACTTAAACCTATCCTAGACGTTTGCCGGCTTCCACAGAGGTTTAGGGCACAGATATCAGGCCCATCTAAATTTCGGCAGTCATTTTCTGTGTAACATTAATAATACTATCATAACAAGCTGACTTTCCTCCCAGTCTTTGCTGTAGTCTAAATCTTTGTTTTCCACTGGCATGTTGTGTGTTGCCATGAAAAAGCGTGCACGGTGGAAATGATGATGGGGATCCGGGCGTTGCCGACCCGAGAGATAGGACGGTGACCCCGCGAGTGGCTAATGTATGGTAGCGCTGCTAAGGTGTGACAGCCGGGAGGTTTTGCAGAAGAAGAAATGAGTCAAAAAGACAAAGTAGTGCAGAGACGTTGATCTCAGGGGAGTACGGGAGCAAAGTTCGCTGGCACAAACCCTGAAGCTTCTCCACAAATGATCTTGGTCTTCATGGACCAGAGAGAGCAGAAAGGACTAGAACATGTTGTTTGATGATCTTCTAGAGCAGGGGTCGGCAACCTTTACCAGTCAAAGAGCCATTTTGACCAGTTTCACAAACTAAAGAAAACAATGGGAGCCACAAAAATCTTTTGAAATTTAAAATGAAATAACACTGCATACAAAGTTGTTTTTCTTGCTTTGTGCTATGTATAAAGCAAGAGTCTCAGACACGCGGCCCACACCTTAATATGAAAATGGAATGTTAGTGCGGCCCGCCAGTTTTATATGAATGGCGCTTGACAGCGTCACACTTGTCAACCTTCCCGATTTTTCCGGCAGACTACAAATTTCAGGGCAATTATTCTCTGGAACGTGCCGTGATGGTACAGCATTTAGCGCCCACTACAACCAGCGTGCCGGCCCAGCCACACATTGTATGGGGCTTCTGCTTGCTCACGTAAGTGACAGCAAGGCATACTTGGTCAACAACCACACAGGTTACACTGACGGTGGCGGTATAAAAAACTTTAACACTCTTACTAATAATGCGCCACACTGTGAACCCACACCAAACAAGAATGACAAACACATTTCGGGAGAACATCTGCACCGTAACACAACGTAAACACAACAGAACAAATACCCAGAATCCCATGCAGCCCTAACTCTTCCGGGCTACATTATACACCCCCGCTACCAAACCCCGCCCACCTCAACCGACGCACGGAAGGGGGGTTGATGTGTGAGGGAGCAGGGTTGGGGTGGGGGCGGGGTTTGGTGTCTAGCAGGAGTGTATAATGTAGCCCGGAAGAGTCAGGGCTGCATGGGATTCTGGGTATTTGTTCTGTTGTGTTTATGTTGTGTTAAGGTGCAGATGTTCTCCCGAAATGTGTTTGTCATTCTTGTTTGGTTTTGGTTCAAAGTGTGGCGCATTATTAGTAAGAGTGTTAAAGTTTTTTATACCACCACCGTCAGTGTAACCTGTGTGGCTGTTGACCAAGTATGCTTTACTGTCACTTATGTGTGCAAGCAGAAGATGCATACAACAAAAGGCTGGGCTGGCACGCTGTTTGTACAGACTGTAGAGGGTGCAAAATGCTGCACCATCATGGCACGCCCTTATTATTATTGTTAGGGTGAAAATTGGAGAATATTAATCCTGGGAGTTTTCTGCGAGAGGCACCGAAATCCGGATATCTCCCGGGAAAATCGGGGGGGTCGGCAAGTATGCAGCTGAGCCGCATCAGAGTGATCAAAGAGCCACATGCGGCTCCGGAGCCGCGGGTTGCCGACCCCTGGTCTATACGCTAACCTCCGTGTTTATCCACTCTGATGTATTCATACTCACCTATTATTAGTACCGTGTTTTCCGCACCATAAGGCGCCCTGGGTTATAAGCCGCGCCTTCAATGAACGGCATATTTCAAAACTGTGTCCACCTATAAGCCGCCCCGTGTTATAAGCCGCATCTAACTGCGCTAAAGGAATGTCAAAAAAACAGTCAGATAGGTCAGTCAAACTTTAATAATATATTAAAAACCAGCGTGATGTGGGCGCGCATGGAGTCGTATATCAACATGGACGGAGCTGCGTGAAAAAAGCCACCCGGCCTCTTTGCGTAAACTTACCTTAACCACTCGCTCATCTTTTCTTCATCCATCCATCCCTTCGAGTTAGCTTTTATGATGACGCCGGCTGGAAAGGTCTCTTTTGGCAAGGTCTTCCTTTTGAATATCACCATGGGTGGAAGTTTCTGGCCATTAGCATGGCAAGCTAGAACCACAGTGAAGGATGACTTCTCATTCCCTGTGGTGCGAATATTCACCGTACGTGCTCCCGTTGTATCCACAGTGCGGTTCACAGGAATATCAGTTGCTGTGAAATAGTAATCCGTGTGCGGATGGAGAGATTGCGTCTTTTCATGAACCGGATCCCTGTCGCTTAGTAGGAGCCATTTTGTGGTCTTTACAGATGTAAACACACAAAGGAAATGAAACGTACGGTAATATCCGCGCGCTTCTTCTTCTTCTACGCGGGCGGGTGGTTGCTTACAGTAGAAGAAGAAGCGCTTCCTGTTCTATGGGGGCGGGTGCTTACCTTGGCGGTTGCTTGCGTAGAAGAAGAAGCGCTTCCTGTTCTACCGGGAAAAAAGATGTCGGCTGTTTACCGAAGTTGCGAGACCGAAACTTTATGAAAATGAATCTTAATATTAATCCATATATAAAGCGCACCGGGTTATAAGGCGCACTGTCAGCTTTTGAGAAAATTTGTGGTTTTTAGGTGCGCCTTATAGTGCGGAAAATACGGTATTAGGATGTTTTACATATTATTATCATTATTAGTATTAGCATATTTTATATATCATTATCAGTATTAGTATTAGCATATTTTATATATCATTATCAGTATTAGTATTAGCATATTTTACATATTATTATCATTATTATTATTAGCATAGTTTATAAATTATTATCATTATTAGTATTAGGATATTTTACATATTATTATCATTATTAATATTAGCATATTGTATATATTATTATCATTATTAGTATTAGCATATTTTATATTCTATTATCATTATTAGTATTCGGATATTTTACACATTATTATCATTATTAGTATTAGCATATTGTATATATTATTTAGAGTAGAGTAAATATAAAAGAGTAGAGTAAATATAGAAGAGTAGAGTAAATATAGAAGAGTAGAGTAAATATAAAAGAGTAGAGTAAATATAAAAGAGTAGAGTAAATATAGAAGAGTAGAGTAAATATAAAAGAGTAGAGTAAATATAAAAGAGTAGAGTAAATACAG
Source organism: Nerophis lumbriciformis (assembly GCF_033978685.3). Taxonomy (NCBI): domain Eukaryota; kingdom Metazoa; phylum Chordata; class Actinopteri; order Syngnathiformes; family Syngnathidae; genus Nerophis; species Nerophis lumbriciformis. The sequence continues at coordinate 46,685,266 of NC_084561.2, read as the reverse complement.
AAGAGTAGAGTAAATATAAAAGAGTAGAGTAAATATAGAAGAGTAGAGTAAATATAAAAGAGTAGAGTAAATACAGAAGAGTAGAGTAAATATAAAAGAGTAGAGTAAATATAGAAGAGTAGAGTAAATATAGAAGAGTAGAGTAAATATAAAAGAGTAGAGTAAATATAAAAGAGTAGAGTAAATATAAAAGAGTAGAGTAAATATAGAAGAGTAGAGTAAATATAAAAGAGTAGAGTAAATATAGAAGAGTAGAGTAAATATAAAAGAGTAGAGTAAATATAGAAGAGTAGAGTAAATATAAAAGAGTAGAGTAAATATAGAAGAGTAGAGTAAATATAGAAGAGTAGAGTAAATATAAAAGAGTAGAGTAAATATAAAAGAGTAGAGTAAATATAGAAGAGTAGAGTAAATATAAAAGAGTAGAGTAAATATAGAAGAGTAGAGTAAATATAGAAGAGTAGAGTAAATATAAAAGAGTAGAGTAAATATAGAAGAGTAGAGTAAATATAAAAGAGTAGAGTAAATATAGAAGAGTAGAGTAAATATAAAAGAGTAGAGTAAATATAAAATAGTAGAGTAAATATAGAAGAGTAGAGTAAATATAGAAGAGTAGAGTAAATATAAAAGAGTAGAGTAAATATAGAAGAGTAGAGTAAATATAAAAGAGTAGAGTAAATATAAAAGAGTAGAGTAAATATAAAAGAGTAGAGTAAATAGGTGTATAAAAGAGTTTGATGGACAGATATTGTTTTTTACTTGGCTCAGCTGCCTGGTTTTCCGGCCTTAGTTTGTGCTGCTTGGGTGAAAAGGCACTTAGACGAGTATTAGCTGGGTGAAAAGGCGACATGGAAGTAATGAGTGGGGGGGTTAGCCATTAGCATGCTCGAGCTGGCAGGAACAGCGGGCCTTTTGGATCATGACACGTCTTGTCATGCCGACATCTCCATCTGCACCTTCAATATTTCATGGCCAGCAGTTCATGGCCAGTTCAGTGTGGACACTTTTTTATTTCTTTCTTTCTTTCTTGCCAAATGGGCTTTTTCTTGCCTGCCGTCCCGATGAGGCCCAACTTGCTTCTGCTTGGCTTCCCGGTGACGACTCCCAGACAGCAGAGACAAGAGTGAAGGAGGAGGGGCGGACCCCCCCAGGGAAGCATGTCGGTCGGGGCGGGGACATGTGCAGTGAGCTTACTTTCACTTTCACTTTCCCTGTCACTCTCCTCTGTCTCATTGGATCCATGTCAGCACTCAGGCAGTGTGGAAATGTTTTCCCAAGTCCTCCTCCTCCTCCTCCCTCCATCCCGTCCGACTCCCGCTGATGGAAATAGCGTCTGATAGCTGCCAGACCAAACATCGATTCATTTTGATATCAACCAGAGCACTCCATTCAGGGCTCTTTCTTTTTTACAGCCTGCGTTATTGTGCGCCGCAGCGTGAGTTGATTGCATGAGGAGGGCGACATATTGATCACGCACACACACACACACACACACACACACACGCACACACACACACACACAGTGTGTAATGGTGTGAGTGGCAGCCACAAAGGTCATTACTTGATACCTATTCCATACTCCTCCAGCAGACAATCTACACTTCTTCATCATTCTCCTACAAGAAGACTTGAAAGTTCTCTTACAGCGGCCGTCCTCCTGTTTTGTCTCTGCAAGAACACGATCCGTCCTTCCCCGCGTTTCTAGCACATCAACGTGTGAGGTGCGCCCCACAATGTTGTTCCAACTGACTTTATGTCACGCTTTTGTGTTTATAAATCACACTATTGATTTTTAGGGGAGCGAACAGCAAATAAATTCTCTTGAGACTCGCAGCACGACACTTTCTTTTATGCAGGATCATTCTTTCTGCTTCCATGATCCAACCTGACCTTAGGCTGTGTTCTAACTAACATACTTGGCACACTATAGAACGCACCGCTGTGTAAGCCACACCCACTAAATTATAGAACTTTATTTTGTCTTCCATATATTAGTCGCACCGGACTATAAGTGGCAGATACACTATATTGCCAAAAGTATTTGGCCACCTGCCTTTACTCACTTATGAAATTGAAGTGCCATCCCATGGAATTGTCCAAAATGTTTTGGTATCCTGGAGCATTCAAAGTTCCTTTCACTGGAACTAAGGGGCCAAGCCCAACTCCTGAAAAACAACCCTTCACCATAATTCCTCCCCCACCAAATGTCACACTCGACACATTTCAGTCTGAAATGTGGTGTTCTCCTGGCAACCTCCAAACCCAGACTGGTCCATCAGATTGCCAGATGGAAAAGTGTGATTCATCAGTCCAGAGAAGGCGTCTCCACTGCTTTAGAGTTCAGTGGTGATGTCCTTTACACCACTGCATCCCACGCTTTGCATTGGACTTGGTGATGTATGACTTAGATGCAGCTGATCGGCCATGGAAACCCATTCCATGAAGCTCTCTGCGTACTGTACGTGGGCTAATTGGAAGGTGACATGAAGTTTGGAACTCTGTAGCAGAAAGTCTTTGCACTATGCTGACCTCTCTGTCAGTTTACGTGGCCTACCACTTGGTGGCTGACTTGCTGTTGTTCCCAAACTCTTCACTTTTCTTATAATAAAGTTGACTTTGGAATATTTAACAGCGAGGAAATTTCACGACTGGATTTGTTGTAAAGGTGGCATCCTATGACAGTTCCATGCTGGAAATCACTGAGAGCGGCCCATTCTTTCACAAATGTTTGTAGAAACAGTCTCCATGCCTAACTGCTTGATTTGATACACCTGTGATTAGTGATTCTCATCATTTGGATGGCTGGCCAAATACTTTTGGCAATATAGTGTATATACGTTGTGAAATGAGTTATTTACACAGACATATTCAGTAAATGTTTATATTCATACCTTAATTGTTTACAAACAGTGTCTGTAACAAGGCAGTAAAACGGCTGATCAAACAAAACAGAAGTCATAGTCATGGACCCACAAGCTGCGCAAGCTAGCTCTCCAATCAGCTAAACAGACTCAATAACTCCACGCTGACGTTTTGCTGAATTTACTGAGGAATTTGTGAAAGTGAAACAACACAAAAATAATGCCTTTTTAAGTTACTAATACTAACACAGACACTCATGAACGTGTTAGCATAGTAGCTAATGCTAACAACAGTGTGTCGTGAATGTAAGGTATGTGCAAGGATTAGAACCATTTCGACCCTGGCGGGGTCAAATTAGAGTTTGAAAAGTCTTCATAGTTACTTTCACCCTACAATTCTACTAAATGAGCTGCCAGTTTTTTACCATCAAATCAAACATTTTGTTTTGTTTTTTTGCAGTCACAATATTGTGCATCACATATTTCTCATTTCTCATGACCACATGTCCAAAAAGGAGTAGGAAGAAGCAGATCGTATTGTAATCTTTTCATTTCAGAGGAAATATGCGTTCACTTCCTGTTCTCTGTTTATGAAGCAAACAAATCAATGAATCAATAAAGATCTGCTGAATAGAAAGTAGGGATGTAACAAAATGATCATTTCTTATCACATAATGATCACAGTTGTGTTGAAAGTCCTTCAAAAGTAATTCAGTTGAAGTAAACACTTTTACCTAAGTTTAAATTGCCCCACTTTTTTGTCTGGCAGGTTATTGTGCAGAGTGTCAGCTGTGGAATAGTTCTTGATTCAATAAAAGAATATTTCTATGGGGACATTTCAGACCTTTTGGGGTACTGGCACCTTTAAGGGTAAGTCCTCTTTGGGACCTTCAAGTCTGGACTTTTTACAATGAAAGTAAATCTAAATGAAGTCCCTAAAAGTCAGCAGTCCCATTTGATGTCCAAGTTCTGTTCTATTTGCACTCTCTTCTCTAGCAAAACTATACCATTTATTGTTTTATTTATATTGAACATGTATTTGTGTCTTTAAAATCACTATACTATTGTTTGTTTTTACAATAATTGTACTATTTATTTGTGTTTTTACAATATCTCTACCATTTATTGATTTTAACAGTATCTACTGTGTATTTATTTATAATGAATAAATACTATTTGTTCATGTGCTTTTAAAATCCGTATACGTTTTATTTGTTTTACAATTACTATTTTTGATATGTTTTTAAAAATATCTATAATTTATTTTTTTAAATAACGGCACTATCCATGTATTTACTTTTACAATAACTATACTATTTATGTATTTTATAATAACGGTACTTTATGTATTTTACAATAACTAATAATAATTTGTGCTTTTAAATTTATTATACTATTTATTTTTACAATAACTGTACTATTATTGCATTTGACATATCTATACTATGTATTTATTTTTAAAATAACTACTACTTATTTATTTATTTATGTTTACAATAACTGTTCTTTTTTTCATGTGTTTATAAAATCATACTATTTATTTATTTGTACAAAAACTGTGCTATTTATTTGTGTTTTTAAAATCATTATAGTATTTATGTGTTTTTTACAAAAACTAATATTTATGTATTTTTAAAATCACTATACCGGTAATATTAATTCATTTTTCGAATAACTGCACTCTTTATGTGTATTAAAAAAAAAAAATATACCATTTATTTCTACATTAATATGTATTATTTTTGTGTATTTTTAAAATCACCATACTATTTATTTTTTCAATAACTGTACTATTTATTTATGTCGTTTTAAAGTCCCTGTACTATTTATTTGTGTATTTTTACAACAACTTTATATTTATTCATGTGTTTTTAAATCTGCTCCCTGGTTCCTTTTGTATCTTCTTCTAAGGTTGCATATTGTGCATGAAAAGGTGTTTATTCGGTAGAAGAAGAACTCATTGTTGTTCCTCTCAGACTGTGCGGCTCTTTCTTCCCCTCTGATGGATTTCAATGCTTTTATTGATATAGAATGACACTAAATTTGGCGCCAGTTGGCCCGCCTGCCCTGACTGCAGGGATACGACTTTATTGGATTATGTGTGGCCGTGACCTCCTCCAAGGAGGACCAGGACCAGGACCAGGACATGTTTGCCTCGGTCTCTGGCGTCGCAGTAAGAGGACTTTGTTCTTGTTTTGACAGCTCAACCTGATCTTCTTGCTCATCACCATGTACAAGATGATCAAGCACTCCAGCAGCCTCAAGCCAGACTCCAGTCGCCTGGAGAACATCAAGTAAGTCACGCACACAATATCATTTTCACATCAATATAATGTACATCTACTGTACATATGCAGCCTTCTTGACAGTGTACATAATGTAGTCAATATACTGTACATCTACTGTACATATGCAGCCTTGTTGACAGTCTACACCATGTAGTCAATATACTGTACATCTACTGTACATATGCAGCCTTCTTGACAGTCTACACCATGTAGTCAATATACTGTACATCTACTGTACATATGCAGCCTTCTTGACAGTGGGGATACAATAAGTATCAGCTGGCATCTGATATCCATATCCGGTATTGGCCTGATATCAGCAAAAACAATGGGTTGGTATCACAGCTTGCATGTAAAATGTGTGATATCATGCGCGGTATAAGCAGTGTGTGTGATATCATGTGCGAAATAAGCAGTAGATTTACTTGTGTTTGATATCATGTGCAATACATATTTACTTTTGTGTGATATCATGTGCGATGTAAGCAGTGGGTTTACTTGTGTGTGATACATGTTTACTTGTGTGTGATATCATGTGCGATATAAGCAGCGTGTTTACTTGTGTCCGATATCATTTGTGATATAAGCAGTGTGTGTACTTGTGTGATAGCATGTGCGTTATAAGCAGTGGGTTTACTTCGGTGTGTGATATAATGTGCAATATAAGCAATGTGTTTACTGTGTGTGATATGTGCGATACATGTTTGCTTGTGTGTGTGATATCATCTGCGATATAAACAGTGTGTTTACTTGTGTGTGATATCATATGCGATATAAGCAGTGTGTTTACTTGTGTGTGATATCATGTGTGATATGAGCAGCATGTTTACTTGTGTGATAGCATGTGCCATATTAGCAGTGGGTTCACTCGTGTGTGATATCACATGTGATACATGTTTACTTGTGTGTGATATTATGTGCGATATAAGCAGTGTGTTTACTTGTGTGTGTTATAAGCAGTGTGTATACTTGTGTGTGATACCATGTGCAATATAAGCAGTGTGTTTACTTGTGTGTGATATCATGTGTGATACATGTTTACTTGTGTGTGATATCATGTGCAATATAAGCAGTGTGTTTACTTGTGTGTGATATCATGTGCGATGCATGTTTACTTGTGTGTAATAGCATGTGCGATATAAGCAGTGTGTTTACTTGTATGTGATATCATGTGCGATAAAAGCAGTGTGTTTACGTGTGTGTGATATCACATGCGATACATGTTTACTTGTGTGTGTGATATCATATGTGATATAAGCAGTGTGTTTACTTATGTGTGATATCATGTGCGATGCATGTTTACTTGTGTGTGATATCATTTGTGATATAAGCAGTGTGTTTACTTGTGTGTGATATCATGTGCGGTACATGTTGACTTGTGTGTGATATAAGCAGTGTGTTTACTTGTGTGTGATATCATATGCGATATAAGCAGTGTGTTTACTTGTGTGTGATATCATGTGTGATATGAGCAGCATGTTTACTTGTGTGATAGCATGTGCCATATTAGCAGTGGGTTCACTCGTGTGTGATATCACATGTGATACATGTTTACTTGTGTGTGATATTATGTGCGATATAAGCAGTGTGTTTACTTGTGTGTGTTATAAGCAGTGTGTATACTTGTGTGTGATACCATGTGCAATATAAGCAGTGTGTTTACTTGTGTGTGATATCATGTGTGATACATGTTTACTTGTGTGTGATATCATGTGCAATATAAGCAGTGTGTTTACTTGTGTGTGATATCATGTGTGATACATGTTTACGTGTGTGTAATATCATGTGCGATATAAGCAGTGTGTTTACTTGTATTTGATAACATGTGCGATAAACGCAGTGTGTTTATGTGTTTGCGATATCACATGCGATACATGTTTACTTGTGTGTGATATCATATGTGATATAAGCAGTGTGTTTACTTGTGTGTGATATCATGTGCGATGCATGTTTACTTGTGTGTGATATCATTTGTGATATAAGCAGTGTGTTTACTTGTGTGTGATATCATGTGCGGTACATGTTGACTTGTGTGTGATATAAGCAGTGTGTTTACTTGTGTGCGATATCATGTGCGGTACATGTTTACTTGTGTGTGATATCATGTGCGATGCATGCTTACTTGTGTGTGATATAAGCAGTGTGTTTACTTGTGTGTGATATCATGTGCAATATAAGCAGTGTGTTTACTTGTGTGTGATACATGTTTACTTGTGTGTGATATCATATGTGATATAAGCAGTGTGTTTACTTGTGTGTGATATCATGTGCGGTACATGTTGACTTGTGTGTGATATCATATGTGATATAAGCAGTGTGTTTACTTGTGTGCGATATCATGTGCGGTACAGCCATCCCTCGCTTCCTGCACGCCATCCATCACTTCCTGCATACGATCCCTCACTTCCTGCACGCCATCCCTCGCTTCCTGCACGCCATTCTTCACTTCCTGCACACGATCCCTCACTTCCTGCACGCCATCCATCACTTCCTGCACGCCATCCCTCGCTTCCTGCACGCCATCCATCACTTCCTGCACACGATCCCTCACTTCCTGCACGCCATCCCTCACTTCCTGCACGCCATCCCTCACTTCCTGCACGCCATCCCTCACTTCCTGCACGCCATCCCTCACTTCCTGCACGCCATCCCTCACTTCCTGCACGCCATCCCTCACTTCCTGCACGCATCCCTCGCTTCCTGCACGCCATCCCTCGCTTCCTGCACGCCATCCCTCACTTCCTGCACGCCATCCATCGCTTCCTGCACGCCATCCCTCGCTTCCTACATGCCATTCCTCACTTCCTGCACGCCATCCCTCGCTTCCTACACGCCATTCCTCACCTCCTGCACGCCATCCCTCGCTTCCTGCACGCCATCCCTCGCTTCCTGCACGCCATCCCTCGCTTCCTGCACGGCCAAGTCTTCATTTGCAACCATCTTTTCCCCCTCTTCAGTCCTGGTGTGACGTAACCAAGAAGCATTGTGGGTAATCGTGTGGTGTTTACTGGCTGCTAATCAGAGGTTAGCGCCATCCCGTGCTGCAACCTTTCATTATTGACTAGTTGCAGCGTGACAACACAAAGTGCAATCAAGGAAACGCCTTCTTTACGTTCTGCAGAGCTCCCGCTGTCACGTCAACAAAACCACACTTTGTTCCTTTTTGCGCTGGGAAAATGTGAATTGTTTCCTGCGGGCTTTATTTATTTTTTGGGTGCATGGTTGTGGTCTTCTTGTTTGGACGTCATGGCCCCGACATCCTCTCCGTCTCTCAGTAACGATCACGTCTGATACTGTAATACTGCTTCTGGTCACATGGTGTGTGTGCTCCTCCCCATGAAGACCATAAAGCCTTCATCAAGTAAGGAGCTTCTCCTTAAAGGGCAACTGCACCTTTTTTTGGACTCTTGCTTATCATTCACAATCCTTATATAAAACAAGAACATGTGTGTTTTTCTTTTTTTTATGCATTCTAATTTGTAAATAAATGTTAGCAAAAGTCAGCAACACTGCAGCTAATTGGAGTACACTAAAGCCCTCTAAAAAACATCCAAAATGTGCCAATAATACTCCATTTACAAGTTGTGACCCCAATATTGTTATTGTAAGTGCTAACGTAGAGGAACTACTTTTAGCGGTGCCGTGATCACAGAGCGCTAACTAGCTTGTGCTGCTATATTGACATATTGAGCTGCTGCATCGCCTCTGTGTCGGTAAAAGTTATAAATCATGCTTCTAATCTATGGAGGTTAATGTGTGTTTTTGTTATGAAAGGTTTTTGTTTTTTTACACAG
>NC_084561.2:46611323-46661323 GCF_033978685.3 Nerophis lumbriciformis | reverse complement strand
ACCAGTATCATTTAAAGCATTTAATTGTGTCTGTCCTACTCTCTCCGAGTCGTAATCTAGACTTCTGATTAGCCCAAATATTGAGAACGTCTACTATAATAGCTAACGTACCTGTTACACATGCGCGAGGCTATTTATAGCACCGCTGCCAAGCACGAGGCACCAGTTGCCATTGTTTCCAAACGAGCGAACGATCATGGAATCAACCGGAGAAAAATCGCAAACGAGTCTTAAACCGAAAAGAAAACTGAAATCATTCCGTGAAGAATATTCAAAAGCCTACCCGGGAATAATTATCCGTTCCAAAAAGGGTGAAAACTACGCGAATTGCACCTTGTGCAGACAAGATTTTTCGATCGGACACGGAGGAATTAGCCATGTAAAAGACCACGTTGGGACAAAAAAACACAAGTCTAATGCCGTTGCTAGCGATACAAGTGGAAAACTTTCAACGTTTTTCGTCGCCCAAACAGATTCTTTGGATGTGATGAATGCCGAAGTTTTATTTACGGAGGCAATAATTGAGCAAACAAAAAGGTAATGACACCAATGTTATCTATTGGAATTGTTTAGTACTGTTATACTGTTAAAAGTGTTTATACTATTTATGCTTTCAAGTCCAAGTTGAAGAAATCTTGTTAAATGTTGACAGCATAACTACCAAAATACAGAAGTATGTCCTTAATATTTTTGCAGTGCTATTTCTGTTGAAAAGTTCAAATGATTACATTAGAGATGTGATGTGCCACTTTTCAAGTGTCTGATGGCTTCAATTAATTTTTATTAATTTTTCATATTTTGAATTCTTTTGAAAGGCTTACAAAAAAACTACATTTGAATTGTAATTCCATGCTATTGACAGGACTATTAATTTTAATGAAGTTAGCTTACCATGTTTACAGTATGATAGAAATGTGAATTTTAGGCACAGAATATTTTTTACAATTGAACAAGGCAGTAGATTATACAAGCTTGGACAGAAAGTTAATAATGACACCAATTTTTTTTTTAATGGAATTGTTTAGTACTGTTTTACCATTTGTTTACTGTAAAAAGTGTTTATACTTTCAATGAACAAATTGAAGTCTTGTGAAAGGTTGACAGGATAACTGGCATTAACTGTCAAAATAATTTCAAACTATTGAAGTTAGCTTACAGAATAAACATGTCAATCAACCCATATGATTTTTGCTGTAATATTTTTGTTTTGAAAAGTCACTGTGACTGATAGAAAAGTGATGGTTTTAGCAACATTTTAACCTGTCTGAATGCAATCAATCATTTTGCGTCGGGGGGCGAAGCCTGAACCCCCCACCAGGACTTTGTCCTGGACCTACTGGGGCCTGCGGCCCTTGGACCCTGGCTACTAGGTTTTTCTGATTTCAAAAGTTGGCAGGTATGGTGTTCTATCCTATATGATGTGTGTGTGTGTGTGTGTGTGTGTGTGTGTGTGTGTGTGTGTGTGTGTGTGTGTGTGTGTGTGTGTGTGTGTGTGTGTGTGTGTGTGTGTGTGTGTGTGTGTGTGTGTGTGTGTTCTATCCTATATGATGTGTGTGTGTGTGTGTGTGTGTGTGCGTGTGCATGTGTGTGTGTTCTATCCTATATGATGTGTGTGTGTGTGTGTGTGTGTGTGTGTGTGTGTGTGTGTGTGTGTGTGTGTGTGTGTGTGTGTGTGTGTGTGTGTGTGTGTGTGTGTGTGTGTGTGTGTGTTCTATCCTGTGTAATGTGTGTGTGTTCTATCCTGTGTACTGTGTGTGTGTTGTATCCTGTGTAATGTGTGTGATGTGTGTGTTCTCCCCTCTGCTTCCCTCTAGTGACCTACAGAGAGACAAGTATGGAAGTCAAACTTAACTTTGCCTATCAAATGTAAATGTTGTTCAGCTTCAGCATGCTTCTTAAAAACACCACCAAAACACTCACTGCTTCCTTCATCTAGTCCTAAACACTCACTGCTTCCTTCATTTAGGCCGTGAGCAAGCGGTTCACTAAATGATGATGATGATTAGTATTATTATTATTATTATTATTATTTGAGATGGAATTATTGAGAAGAAAAAGCAATGTAACTTTCTGTCCGACTGACAGTCTTGACGTTGTCACGGCAACAACTGTTTACTTTCCTCTTAATCTCGTCTTGTTCTCCCATAATCTTTGCTCTCAACATCCCCGAAGAGAGAAGAACAACCTTTGGGAAGAATTAGTCTTGCAGTTAATGTCCACATCAATCAATCAATCAAAGTTTACTTATATAGACCTAAATCACCAGTGTCTCAAAGGGCTGCACAAGCCACAACACATCCTGGGCTCAGATCCCACATCAGGACACATGTTCCTCTGCTCACTATCAGGACACATGTTCCTCTGCTCACTATCAGGACACATGTTCCTCTGCTCACTATCAGGACACATGTTCCTCTGCTCACTATCAGGACACATGTTCCTCTGCTCACTATCAGGACACATGTTCCTCTGCTCACTATCAGGACACATGTCCCTCTGCTCACTATCAGGACACATGTTCCTCTGCTCACTATCAGGTCACATGTTCCATCACACAATAACTAATATCCATCTTTTCTCCCTGCTTGGAGGAATTCCTAACATGACTCGCTCCGACCTCCGTTATTCCTCAGCTGCTCGGCCAATGACTGAGCAATGGCTGCAGGCGACCTCTGACCTTTGCACAAGCTGCCAAGTGACGGACAGAAAGTCTCACCTGATTGGCCAAAAGAAACTTCAAAAAAAGAGTTAGTTAGCACACGTTAAAAGGGGAACTGCACTTGTTTATTTGACCTATCATTCACAATCCTTATGCAAGACAATATTGCTTATGTTTTAATCAACGTTCCCTCTAAGGTGCGCGCCAACTTTGTCATCCGTCGTTTCAACAGAAGCCGCTCGCTCAGTCTCACTTGCACCAACACACACACTCATGGCACTTAGCCAGTGTTGCGTTTAGGGCCACACAAAAAGTGGGACAACCCCAACGCCACACAATGTGTAAATGCCAGGTTGTAACACTCAATCAGATGTGTGCTTATTTTACTGCCATTTATTAAGAATGTTAATCCAAGGATATTATTCATGAAATATTGTCACTAGATTTCATAAATGCTAATAAAAATATGTATTTTAAAGACAGAAAGTTACAGGAACTAAATGTAATCTCTGAAAGGGGTAACATTTCTTTTAAAGGCAGGACCCGCAGCCAGACATACAATACTAGCACATAGCTCATGAAAAACATGTTTTTTTTGTTATTGTCATTGTAAGAGGGCAAAATCACTTATATCAGAAAATTATTTTTATAAAACATTTAAATTGTTATGATGTCAGGTTTGGGACAGGTGTGACGCTGGTGTGGCCACAGTGTGCACGTTTGTGCGTTTGCTTACACACATGAACAATTAGAGGGAACATTGGTTTTAATTAATTCTAACTCGTAAATAAACATTAGCAATAGTCAGCTAGCAATGGAGCCAATCACAGTAGCTTTATTCCGCCTATAAAGCGCTAAAAAAATACCCATCATTGTTTCATATACACACTGTAAGTATACGTAATGTAGTAACATTCATAATAACATGTAATATACACATGATGTAAGTATATATGTCATGTAGTAACATTCATAATAACATGTAATATATACATGATGTAAGTACATATGTCATGTAGTAACATTCATAATAACATGTAATATATACATGATGTAAGTATATATGTCATGTAGTAACATTCATAATAACATGTAATATATACATGGTGTAAGTATATATGTCATGTAGTGACATTCATAATAACATGTAATATATACATGATGTAAGTATATATGTCATGTAGTAACATTCATAATAACATGTAATATATACATGATGTAAGTATATATGTCATGTAGTAACATTCATAATAACATGTACTATATACATGATGTAAGTATATATGTCATGTAGTAACATTCATAATAACATGTAATATATACATGATGTAAGTATATATGTCATGTAGTAACATTCATAATAACATGTAATATATACATGATGTAAGTATATATGTCATGTAGTAACATTCATAATAACATGTAATATATACATGATGTAAGTATATATGTAATGTAACATTCATAATAACATGTAATATATACATGATGTAAGTATATATGTAATGTAGTAACATTCATAATAACATGTAATATATACATGATGTAAGTATACATGTCATGTAGTAACATTCATGATAACATGTAATATATACATGATGTAAGTATATATGTAATGTAACATTCATAATAACATGTAATATACACATGATGTAAGTATATGTCATGTAGTAACATTCATAATAACATGTAATATATGCATGATGTAAGTATATATGTCATGTAGTAACATTCATAATAACATGTAATATATACATGATGTAAGTACATATGTCATGTAGTAACATTCATAATAACATGTAATATATACATGATGTAAGTATATATGTCATGTAGTAACATTCATAATAACATGTAATATATACATGATGTAAGTATATATGTAGTATTTAGTAACATTCATAATAACATGTAATATATACATGATGTAAGTATATATGTCATGTAGTAACATTCATAATAACATGTAATATATACATGATGTAAGTATATATGTAGTATCTAGTAACATTCATAATAACATGTAATATATACATGATGTAAGTATATATGTCATGTAGTAAATTTAATAATAACATGTAATATTTACATATTTTGATCATTTTAAGTATTCATTTCACAACGTTTATTTTCATGTCAGACTTGGTGAGAGACAACAAAGATGATCACAAACTTCTATTTTTGAGGCTGAATGTAAGGAGGATGATCTACGAGTTTTAGAAGTGAAACACTAAGCATCATATAGCAGTATTGCTAAGTGCTAAACAAATATACAACATAATAAAACAATCACTTACTGTACAATGTCTGCTCTCACTAATGACGTACTTCAACAATGTCTCATTATCCTCACAAAGGGTTAAAAAAAAAAAGTGTATTTCTGGCCATCTCGGGGTCAAAGTTGGATGTGAAAGTGGACCAACTTGTGGGTTTATGTCCACAACCTTCTACTATCCAGGTGAGAGACGTGATTTATCATCTACAATTAACTTTCACCAACTCGGAGGCCATGCAGCGGCTCAACGTGTCAATATAGCAGCACAAGCTAGTTAGCGTTGCTAAAAGTAGTTCCTCTACGTTAGCACTTGTAATAAGACAATGGCTACTTGTTGGTGAATGTCCAGGTGTATTGTTGACAACATATTGAGTGTGTGTGTCGCTGCATTGCTGGCCAACAAGCTGCTTAATACAAAAAAGATTGACATCAAATCAAATCCAATAAATGTTCTGCTAAGAATTGTGAATGATAGACAAAATATTGATTCAAAAAGTGCCGTTTAACTTGTAGAATGTATTTGGTGAACCCTTGCTCTCGCCTTCTTCTGTTTTTGTTTGATTGCTCTTTGTGAGATTCTTCATGTTCCAATAAATCATTTGTTGACTTTCAGCTGCTCTTAGACCAGCTAGGCTGAGCACACATGAAGTGAGTCTGAGTCTCCTCCCTGCTGCCTCACTACTAACATGGCTGCCTCACTTGCCTGTGTCTTGCCTTCCTCCCTCCTGCTACTTGACTTCCTGTCCCCTCTGTCCTCATGGTTACTGCTGACTTCCTGCCCCTGTGTCGTCATGGTTACTGGTGACTTCCTGCCCGTGTGTCGTCATGGTTACTGGTGACTTCCTGCCCGTGTGTCGTCATGGTTACTGCTGACTTCCTTAATGCTGTTTGGGATGTAACAGACAGAAGGTTGGACACGTGTGTGATAGTGCATGTTCAGCATGGCTTCTCATGCATCCTAAACACCATTCTAGTCTCAGGACACTCAATCTAGTCTAGTCCAAGACTTCTACTCTCAGGACACTCAATCTAGTCCAGGCCAAGATTTCTAGTCTCAGGAAACCCAATCTAGTCCAGTCCAAGATTTCTAGTCTCAGGACACCCAATCTAGTCCAGTCCAAGATTTCTAGTCTCAGGACACCCAATCTAGTCCAGTCCAAGATTTATAGTCTCAGGACACTCAATCTAGTCTAGTCCAAGACTTCTACTCTCAGGACACTCAATCTAGTCCAGTCCAAGATTTCTGGTCTCAGGACACTCAATCTAGTCCAGTCCAAGTATTCTAGTCTCAAGGCACTCTCAGGACACTCAATCTAGTCCAGTCCAAGATTTCTAGTCTCAGGACACCCAATCTAGTCCAGTCCAAGACTTCTAGTCTCAGGACACTCAATCTAGTCCAGTCCAAGATTTCTGGTCTCAGGACACCCAATCTAGTCCAGTCCAAGATTTGTAGTCTCAGGACACCCAATCTAGTCCAGTCCAAGATTTATAGTCTCAGGACACTCAATCTAGTCTAGTCCAAGGCTTCTACTCTCAGGACACTCAATCTAGTCCAGTCCAAGATTTCTGGTCTCAGGACACCCAATCTAGTCCAGTCCAAGACTTCTAGTCTCAGGACACTCAATCTAGTCCAGTCCAAGATTTATAGTCTCAGGACACCCAATCTAGTCTAGTCCAAGACTTCTACTCTCAGGACACTCAATCTAGTCCAGTCCAAGATATCTGGTCTCAGGACACCCAATCTAGTCCAGTCCAAGATTTCTAGTCTCAGGACACCCAATCTAGTCCAGTCCAAGATTTATAGTCTCAGGACACTCCATCTAGTCTAGTCCAAGATTTCTAGTCTCAAGACACCGAATCTAGTCCAGTCCAAGGCTTCTAGCCTCAGGACACTCAATCTAGTCCAGTCCAAGTATTCTAGTCTCAAGACACTCTCAGGACACTCAATCTAGTCCAGTCCAAGATTTCTAGTCTCAGGACACCCAATCTAGTCCAGTCCAAGACTTCTAGTCTCAGGACACTCAATCTAGTCCAGTCCAAGTATTCTAGTCTCAAGACACTCAATCCATCACAACTCAACTGGTGCTCTTAGAAGACCAAGTAGACTTCATTACTTCATGCTCAGAGACTTGGACTGTTACCTTCTAGTCTTGGACTTAGATCGGCCAGGTCTAGTCTCTTACCTAGATGGTCAGTTCTAGTCTTTGACCTGGATTGGTCAGTGCTAGTCTTTGACCTAGATTGGTCAGTTCTAGTCTTGGACTTATTTCAGTCAGTACGAGTCTTAGTCTTAGATGGGTCAGTTCTAGTCTTGGACTTAGATTGGTCACATCTAGTCTTAGCCTTAGATCGGTCAGCTCTAGTCTTAGAATTAGTTTGGTCACATCTAGTCGTTGACTTTGATTGGTCAGTTCTAGTCTTAGACTTAGATGGTTCACTACTAGTCCTAGACTTAGATTGGTCACATCTAGTCTTTGTCTTAGATTGGTCAGTTCTAGTCATAGACTTAGATGGTTCACTACTAGTCTTAGACTTAGATTGGTCACATCTAGTCTTAGACTTAGATGGGTCAGTTCTAGTCTTGGACTTAGATTGGTCAGTTCTAGTCTTAGACTTAGATCAGTCAGTTATAGGCTTGGACTTAGATTGGTCAGTTCTAGTCTTAGACTTAGATCAGTCAGTTATAGGCTTGGACTTAGATTGGTCAAATAATAGTCTTGGACTTAGATTGGTCAGTACTTGTCTTGGACTAAGATTGGTCAGTTCTAGTCCTGGACTTAGATTGGTCAGTACTTGACTTGGACTAAGATTGTTCAGCTCTACTCCTGGACATAGATTGGTCCGTTCTAGTCGTAGTCTTAGATTGGTCAGTTCTTGTCTTGGACTAAGATTGGTCAGGTTTAGTCTTAGACTTAGATTGGTCAGTTCTAATATTGGATTTAGATTGGTCCGTTCTAGTCTTAGACTTAGATTGGTCAGTTCTACTCTTGGACTTAAATTGGTCAGTTCTAGTATTAGACTTAGATTGGTCAGTTCTAGTTTTAGACTTAGATTGCTCAGTTCTAGTCTTAGACTAAGATTGGTCAGTTGTAGTCTTAGACTTAGATTGGTCCGTTCTAGTCTTCGACTTAGATGGTCAGTCCTGGCTCAATTCCAATACCCTTTCCCCACCCTTGTTTTTGCCCTCTGATCAATCTTAATCTAAAAAACTAAGATTGGTCAGAGCTAGTCTTAGTTAGATTTGTCAGATCTAGTTTTAGATTTAGAATGGTCTGTTCTAGTCTTAGGTAGATTGGTCAGATGTCTTGTGGTTAGAGTGTCTGCCGTGAGATGGGTAGGTTGTGAGTTCAAACCCCGGCCGAGTCATACCAAAGACTATAAAAATGGGAGCCATTACCTCCCTGCTTGGCACTTAGCATCAAGGGTTGGAATTGGGGGTTAAATCACCAAAAATGATTCCCGGGCACGGCCACCGCTGCTGCTCACTGCTCCCCTCACCTCCCAGGGGGTGAACAAGGGGATGGGTCAAATGCAGAGGATAATTTCACCACACCTAGTGTGTGTGTGACTATCATTGGTACTTTAACTTTTTTTTTTATTTAGATGTAGTCTTATATTTAGATTGGTCTGTTCTAGTCTTAGTTTGATTGGTCAGATCTAGTATTGCATTTAGATTGGTATGTTCCGGCCTTAGACTTAGATTATTCCGATCTAGCCTTGGACTTAGATTGGTCAGTTCTTGTCTTGGACTAAGATTGGTCAGTTCTAGTCTTGGACTTAGTTCGGTCAATTCTAGTCTTGGACTTAGATTGGTCTGTTCTAGTCTTAGACTTAGATTGTTCAGTTCTACTCTTGGACTCAGATTGGTCAATCCTGGCTCAATTCCAATACCCCTTCACCCACCCTTGTTTTTGTTCTCTGACCAATCTTAATCTAAAAAACTAAGATTGGTCAGACCTAGTCTTAGTTAGATTTGTCAGATCTGGTTTTGGATTTAGATTGGTCTGTTCTAGCCTTAGATTTAGATTAGTCCAATCAAGTCTTAGTTAGATTGGTCTGTTTTAGCCTTAGATTTAGATTAGTCCAATCTAGTCTTAGTTAGATTGGTCAGATCTAGTCTTAGATTGTGATTGGACTGTTCTAGTCTTAGTTAGATTGGTCAAATCTAGTCTTGGATTTAGATTGGTCTGTTCCGAGATCAGACTTAGATTAGTCTGATCTAGTCTTAGCTAGATTGGTCAGATCTAGTCTTGGATTTTGATTGGTCTGTTTTAGTCTTAGGTAGATTGGTCAGATCTATCTCATATTTAGAATGGTATGTTCTAGTCTTAGTTAGATTGGTTAGATCTAGTCTTGGATTTAGATTGGTCTGTTCCAGTCTTAGACTTCGATTAGTCCGATCTAGTCTTAGTTAGATTGGTCAGATCTAGTCTTGGATTTAGATTGGTCTGTTCCGGCCTTAGACTTAGATTAGTCTGTTTTAGTCTTAGGTAGATTGGTGAGATCCATCTCATATTTAGATTGGTATGTTCTAGTCTTAGTTAGATTGGTCAGATCTAGTCTTGGATTTAGATTGGTCTGTTCCAGCCTTGGACTTAGATTAGTCCGATCTAGTCTTAGTTAGATTGGTCAGATAGTGTCTTGGATTTAGATTGGTCTGTTCCGGCCTTAGACTTAGATTAGTCTGATCCAGTCTTAGTTAGATTGGTCAGATCTAGTCTTGGATTTAGATTGGTCTGTTCCGGCCATAGACTTAGATTAGTCCGATCTAGTCTTAGTTAGATTGGTCAGATCTAGTCTTGGATTTAGATTGGTCTGTTCCGGCCTTAGACTTAGATTAGTCCGATATAGTGTTAGTTAGATTGGTCAGATCTAGTCTTGGATTTAGATTGGTCTGTTTTAGTCTTAGGCAGATTGGTCAATTGTAGTCTCATATTTAGATTGGACTGCTCTTGTCTTAGTGAGATTGGGTAGATCTAGTTTTGGATTTAGATGGGTCTGTTCCGGTCTTAGACTAAGATTAGTCTAGTCTTCCAACCAATCTAGTCTTCGTTAGATTGGTCATATCTGATCTTAGATTTAGATTGGTCTGTTCTAGTCTTAGTTCGATTGGTCACATCTAGTCTTAGGATGGACTACGTGAGTCCAGGTGCCAAGGATTGAATGCCCTGAGAACAGGAGGACTTGGCTGAATGAGAATGATAACATCCCGAGTCACCACCTTGTCTTCTCCTTGCAGGGCACTCAGTGAACAATGCGGTGAGGGATACAAGTGCAATGGACACTCTACCGCTCAATGGTAACTTTAACAACAGCTACTCACTCCGCAGCGCGGACTTTGGCGACAGTGTGCAGGTGGTCGACTGCGGACTGAGCTTGGACGACGCGGCCTTCGAGAAAATGATCATCTCTGAGCTGGTACACAACAACCTGCGTGCCTGCAACAAAAGCCACCAACAGCAACCCCCCAGTTTGCACCACCAGCACCCGCAGTACCACACTCGCCACCACAAGGCGGAGCGGGCTCCGCCCACGGTGACGGTGGTCGGCAGCAGCGAAGACGACGCCATCGTGGCCGACGCGTCGTCTTTGGTGCAGATGGGCGAGGCGGTGGGCCTGGAGTTGCACCACCAACACGAGCTGGAGGCGCCGCTCATCCCCCAGCGGACTCACTCGCTTCTGTACGCCCCCGAGAAGAAGGTGAGGACCGGCGGGGGGGTGCAGACCTTGGCGGGCCCGCTGACTCCCGACAACCGCCACCTGGATAGTCTGCAGTCTCCAAACAGAGACTCCTCGTACACGAGTATGCCTAACCTGAGGGACTCGCCTTCTCCCGAGAGCAGTCCGGAAGCGCCGGAGGACTTGTCTCCATCCAAGAGGAGCGAGAACGAGGACGTTTACTACAAGAGCATGCCTAACTTGGGCTCCGGCCACCAGCTGCAGGCCTACTACCAAATAGGCCGAGGGACGAGCGAGGGCTACATTATTCCCGTCCCAGAAGGTGACGTGCGGGAAGGACACATGCAACTCGTCACGAGCCTTTAAATGTCTTTCGACGCGTCACTAAAAGCATTTACAGCCGTGACCCCCGCAGGGGCGTGTCTTGTCACCGGACACGCCTCCTTCATCCCCAACTTCCTCTTTTCAACAGTGTACAGTTTCAACTTTTAGAGACAAGCCGATTATGTATTTAAATGTGCTGCTGCTGTCAAAGATGTACGGTACCAGGATAGAAGCCTGTGAAAAGCATTTAAAAAGGTTGTACATACATACGTACATACATACATACGTACATACATACATACATACGTACGTACAGACAGACAGACGAATGTACATACATATGTACGTACATACATACATACATTTATACATACATACATACATATATACAAACGTACATACATACATACATACGTACATACATACATATGTACATACGTGCATACACACACACATACATACATACATACATACAGACAGACGTATGTACATACATACATATATACATATGTATACATACATAAATACTTAGATATATACATACATACGTGCATACACACAGACAGATAGACAGACGTACTTACGTACATACGTACGTAGGTACAGGGCGGCATAGCTCGGTTGGGAGAGCGGCCGTGCCAGCAACTTGAGGGTTGCAGGTTCGATTCCCGCTTCCGCCATCCTAGTCACTGCCGTTGTGTCCTTGGGCAAGACACTTGACCCACCTGCTCCCAGTGCCACCCACACTGCTTTAAATGGAACTTAGATATTGGCTTTCACTATGTAAAGCGCTTTGAGTCACGAGAGAAAAGTGCTATATAAATATAATTCACTTCACTTCACTACATACATACGTACGTACATACATATATACATACATACATACATACATACATACAGGTAAAAGCCAGTAAATTAGAATATTTTGAAAAACTTGATTTATTTCAGTAATTGCATTCAAAAGGTGTAACTTGTACATTATATTTATTCATTGCACACAGACTGATGCATTCAAATGTTTATTTCATTTAATTTTGATGATTTGAAGTGGCAACAAATGAAAATCCAAAATTCCGTGTGTCACAAAATTAGAATATTACTTAAGGCTAATACAAAAAAGGGATTTTTAGAAATGTTGGCCAACTGAAAAGTATGAAAATGACAAATATGAGCAGCAGATGCCATGGCACCCCAAACCATCACTGATGGTGGAAACTTTACACTAGACTTCAGGCAACGTGGATCCTGTGCCTCTCCTGTCTTCCTCCAGACTCTGGGACCTCGATTTCCAAAGGAAATGCAACATTTGCATGGTTGGGTGATGGTTTGGGGTGCCATGTCATCTGCTGGTGTCGGTCCACTCTGTTTCCTGAGATCCAGGGTCAACGCAGCCGTCTACCAGCAAGTTTTAGAGCACTTCATGCTTCCTGCTGCTGACCTGCTCTATGGAGATGGAGATTTCAAGTTCCAACAGGACTTGGCGCCTGCACACAGCGCAAAATCTACCCGTGCCTGGTTTACGGACCATGGTATTTCTCTTCTAAATTGGCCCGCCAACTCCCCTGACCTTAGCCCCATAGAAAATCTGTGGGGTATTGTGAAAAGGAAGATGCAGAATGCCAGACCCAAAAACGCAGAAGAGTTGAAGGCCACTATCAGAGCAACCTGGGCTCTCATAACACCTGAGCAGTGCCAGAAACTCATCGACTCCATGCCACGCCGCATTAACGCAGTAATTGAGGCAAAAGGAGCTCCAACCAAGTATTGAGTATTGTACATGCTCATATTTTTCATTTTCATACTTTTCAGTTGGCCAACATTTCTAAAAATCCCTTTTTTGTATTAGCCTTAAGTAATATTCTAATTTTGTGACACACGGAATTTTGGATTTTCATTTGTTGCCACTTCAAATCATCAAAATTAAATGAAATAAACATTTGAATGCATCAGTCTGTGTGCAATGAATAAATATAATGTACAAGTTACACCTTTTGAATGCAATTACTGAAATAAATCAAGTTTTTCAAAATATTCTAATTTACTGGCTTTTACCTGTATACATACATACATACATACGTACATACACCACGTCGTGTTTTTCTATGGTGGACACGCAGACCGGGACACAACCTGGTCCTGGTCCTAGTCCTAGTCCTCCTTCTTGCCCGTCTTGTTTGGATCGCTAGCAAGCCAGCCTGGCCTTATATTTTCTCAACTGTACATGGAATTGTAGTCAAGAATAACGGCTGGAAATCTATATTTTGTTGTATTGCTAGCGTAAAATACAAATTCTTGGTTATGTAAAAAAGGAAGAGCGAGAGACAATTGTGTCAAAGTTGTGAATGTGAAAAGAAAGAACTGCTGCTCCTCTTTATATTCACCAATATGTTTATTGATCCAGAGTAACATGACTTGACTCACCTGACAAAGGAGCTTTTGTATCTCAATCATTGACTTCATCGTTTTTTCTGCCTGGGTTTGACAAGTTAATTTATTGAAATGTTTCCAAAAGAAAATGGGAGAAATATGTTGATATTTCCCAGCACTGTACTGTAGCTCCTGGTTTCTCTCCTCTCCTGAAGACTGATATAAAGTTCAACACTTCTTTGACCAATACAAAATAAATGTGAGATGTTTTGTCAACATGAATGGTGTTTTTTCATAGGTCCTTCGCCTTGTTTTGCCACGGCAATTTTAGCCCTCGGCCCTCGGAAAGCGAGTGAATTGCTTTGTGATTGATTTGCTGTTGTGTGCTTTCTTTAATCGCCGCACGCTTTCAAAGAGCTGCTTTCACCACATTGGAGAGGAGATGTCCATGACAAACTCAGGTAGGAACATTGCAATGTAAATGTCTGCTTGGAACACCAATAAAGCTTCAAATGACTTATTTACATTTTCTGCAGTCTTCAATCCCACAAGCTTTCAAGAAAGAAAACAAGCTGGATTGTATGAGTGTGTGTGAGTGGGAACATGTGCTAGCTAGCACGGTGCTAACAAGTGCTCAATGTTCCACTCTGCTGCACTTGGAGATATCTTATATAGAGCTAGGTAGGTCTTTATTGCCATTGCACAAGTACAACAAAGCTTTGTTTTCAGCACAAACCCCTTCAAGATGAGACAAACAAACAGTGTACAGAGTTACAAACAAACAGTGTACAGAGTTACAACCAAACAGGGTTACAAACAGTGTACAGGGTTACAAACAAACAGTGTACAGGGTTACAAACAGTGTACAGGGTTACAAACAGTGTACAGGGTTACAGACAAACAGTGTACAGGGTTACAAACAGTGTACAGGGTTACAAACAAACAGTGTACAGGGTTACAAACAGTGTACAGGGTTACAAACAGTGTACAGGGTTACAGACAAACAGTGTACAGGGTTACAAACAGTGTACAGGGTTACAAACAAACAGTGTACAGGGTTACAAACAGTGTACAGGGTTACAGACAAACAGTGTACAGGGTTACAAACAGTGTACAGGGTTACAAACAAACAGTGTACAGGGTTACAAACAGTGTACAGGGTTACAAACAAACAGTGTACAGGGTTACAAACAAACAGTGTACAGGGTTACAAACAAACAGTGTACAGGGTTACAAACAAACAGTGTACAGGGTTACAGAACAGGAACGCTGATGGGTCGCCACAAGGCGGGGGCCCCGTAAAAGATGGGAAAATGGTCAACGCTGGGGGATGATGAGTAAATAATTACAATAAATACATATGCGGTCCTCTCCAAGGTTTCTCATAGTCATTTACATCGACGTCCCACTGGGGTGAGTTTTTCCTTGCCCTTATGTGGGCTTTGTACCGAGGATGTCGCTGTGGCTTGTGCAGCCCTTTGAGACACTTGTGATTTAGGGCTATATAAATAAACATTGATTGATTGATTGATTGTCAATAGAGCCCACATCATTTGGGAATGGTGCCATTACCGAAGGCAGTAGGCCAGCAAGAGCCATTGTTGTGGCAGCTGCCATAGCAGTTATTATTATTATTAGCTTGTTGACGGGAATCTTCAGAATGTTTGCTTGGTGCTGCGATAAACGGAAGACGTCATAATTTGCCACCTCAGTAGTGGGCAATGAGCGTGATACTTGGACTGGCGTGATTGAGTGGTGGATTGTTATTGGACTTCTGGGCAAGTCATGGACTATGTTGCGTCGGACCAGTTCTTTCTCCCAGGGAATCAAAGTTACTGGTCAATCCCAAGTTCTTTCGATGACATATATGCTGAGTAAGAAGGACCATCAAGACAGAATTGAAATATTTTCAAGTTTTACTAAAGCTTTAGGAGATCAGTTTAACCAATACATTCATATTGGCTACTCTAGTTGATCTGACATTCAAACGGAAAAGCCCACTCTTTGCACACACAAAAAGCCCCCATCTTCCCCCTCTCAACACTGATAAGGAAAAGAGTGGGGGTTGTAGTTCACATTCCAAGGGTGAAGACACTAACCAGGCAACTGAAATGTCGACAGAAACTGGTAGAATATACAAAGGAAAAGTACTATCTACTCTAAACATGGCTATGTAGAAAGAAAGAACTCTTAAACATATATGCATCCTCCACAACTTGCAATAACAAACACCATGTTCAAGCATAAGGATGCTCATAGGTGTACCTGGTACCAGAGCAAGACTATGGAATGCCCTGCCGGCGCCCCATACAGGACCCCATGCAAGGTATCCAAGAAGGCCGAATACTCTGAAGTCTTGTTTGGTGCGTACGCACAAACTACAGTCAGAGTTTCCGCCCTCCAACCCTAAGGCAAAGGGAGGCGACCCTCTTGTCCACATGGGTGAACTCCAACGTAAAGGCACTCAGCCGGGGGCCATTTGTGGCCCTCAGCTCATTTCTAATGGCCGTCGGCTCATTCCAGAAATATTATACAAAAGAAAATCAATAAATGGAATAAAAGAGCAAACATATCAAATGTAAGGAGAAAATGCTGACTCTGACAATACAAAACTGCAATGCAGACATTCTTTTTTTCTTTTTTTTTGTCATTCCTCAAAAACTAAAAATGAATCTTAATCAATGTTGTTAGGAATTATAAACATGTTAACGACTCCAATTAGTTCACATTAAATATTACACTTTGAAATGTTTTTTTAGGGAAAATATTGCATATTTTGTGTGTTTTCCATTAAAAAAAACAACACGAACCAGTGAAAGATTCTAAGCTAACAAAAACAGTTCAAGCAAGACTAGTGAGTGGACTCACCCATGTCACACGTTGCTAGGCAACAGGCTCCGCCCTCTAAAAGGCACACACACTGATACTTTTCTCAACTGCAGATATTTGAAATTTGTTTTCTAAGTAACACATTAATTACTTTCCCTAGTAATTCATTACATTTACTAACGAGTAGCTCAGTTAGTGAGTCAATGACTTGTTTGGTAAAGTAAGAAGGAATTATAATTAATTACTTTTTAAAAGTCATTTTCTAAACAGCCTGTGACACAACATCATGTTGGCAGGTTGGTGTTCCTTCTTTGTGTGTATGTCCTATAATCATGTTTATTATTGTGTGTATGTCCTATAATCATGTTTATTATTGTGCCTTTGTCCTATAATCATGTTTATTATTGTGTGCATGTCCTATAATCATGTTTATTATTGTGTGTATGTCCTATAATCATGTTTATTATTGTGCCTTTGTCCTATAATCATGTTTATTATTGTGTGCATGTCCTATAATCATGTTTATTATTGTGCCTTTGTCCTATAATCATGTTTATTATTGTGTGCATGTCCTATAATCATGTTTATTATTGTGTGCATGTCCTATAATCATGTTTATTATTGTGTGCATGTCCTATAATCATGTTTATTATTGTGTGTATGTCCTATAATCATGTTTATTATTGTGTGCATGTCCTATAATCATGTTTATTATTGTGTGTATGTCCTATAATCATGTTTATTATTGTGCCTTTGTCCTTTAATCATGTTTATTATTGTGTGTATGTCCTATAATCATATTTATTATTGTGTGCATGTCCTATAATCATGTTTATTATTGTGTGCATGTCCTATAATAATGTTTATTATTGTGCCTTTGTCCTATAATCATGTTTATTATTGTGTGTATGTCCTATAATCATGTTTATTATTGTGTGTATGTCCTATAATCATGTTTATTATTGTGCCTTTGTCCTATAATCATGTTTATTATTGTGTGTATGTCCTATAATCATGTTTATTATTGTGCCTTTGTCCTATAATCATGTTTATTATTGTGTGTATGTCCTATAATCATGTTTATTATTGTGCCTTTGTCCTATAATCATGTTTATTATTGTGTGTATGTCCTATAATCATGTTTATTATTGTGCCTTTGTCCTATAATCATGTTTATTATTGTGTGTATGTCCTATAATCATGTTTATTATTGTGTGTATGTCCTATAATCATGTTTATTATTGTGCCTTTGTCCTATAATCATGTTTATTATTGTGTGTATGTCCTATAATCATGTTTATTATTGTGCCTTTGTCCTATAATCATGTTTATTATTGTGTGTATGTCCTATAATCATGTTTATTATTGTGTGTATGTCCTATAATCATGTTTATTATTGTGTGTATGTCCTATAATCATGTTTATTATTGTGCCTTTGTCCTATAATCATGTTTATTATTGTGCCTGTGTCCTATAATCATGTTTATTAATGTGTGTATGTCCTATAATCATGTTTATTAATGTGTGTATGTCTTATAATCATGTTTATTGTTGTGTGTATGTCCTATAATCATGTTTATTATTGTGTGTATGTCTTATAATCATGTTTATTGTTGTGTGTATGTCCTATAATCATGTTGATTGTGTGTATGTTCTATAATAATGTTTATTGTCATTTCTCAAAAGCTAAAAATTAATCTTAATCAATGTTGTTAGGAATTATAAACATGTTAACGACTCCAATTAGTTCAAATTAAATATTACACTTTGAAATGTTTTTTTTAGGGAAAATATTGCATATTTTGTGTGTTTTCCATTAAAGAAAACAAGTTTTCTTTTGCAAAGAAAGCATAAAACAAACAACCAAAAAACAAGGTAAAAAAATAATAAAAACTTATAATCGACAGATAGATCTGAAGTTGATCAAGAGACTTAAGTGTTGAAAGTAAAACAAAGAAAATAATAATGCTATTGTATGACTTTTATTTATTACTTTTATGAGTGGGCCCCTTTTATATTCCCCAAAACTTTAGTGGAATTTTTCAAATGTTTGTATTCATTGCTCAAAAAATAATAATGAATTAAAATCAATATTGCAATGAATTATTGACCTATTTAAAGCTCCAGTTACTGTTCCATTTTGGGGGGGGGGAAATATTGTGAATTGTGTGTTTGCCATAACAAAAAGGGCATAAATCATTAAAAAAACAACTTAAATTTGACAGTTACACCTACATTTGATCGGGATATTCAAGCATTGATTAATTATTTTTAACATTTTATTGACTGAGACCCAATTGGGTCAAAGTTGAGGAGACCCCAAAAGGTTAAAAAAAAGAAGTATATATTGCATTGCTTTTGAAAATGAAAGACATTAACATCCTTCTTCTGTGGGAAAAGTTCCCTCAGCAGTAATTTCTGACTTTGACACGTAAAAAACATGACAAAGTCCAGTTTTGTGCTTTCTTCAGAGAAAAAGTCCAAAAGTGTTTTGTTTAGAAAATGCTCCTTGGAGTGACATCATCTCTGCTGCTCTTAAAAACTGCTGCTGTATTTAAAAGGAGTGACTTCAATGCTCGTGATTGGCAAACACGGCCATGTCGTGAAAGCCGTGATGTTGTTACGTCGCGGCGCAAACTTCAGTCAAAGGGGAGATTTGGACCGCTTTTGTCCCGTCTTCAGCTTCAAATGTGCACATTTGTGACCCACAGGCCTCCCAATCGTCTCGCCGAGGTGAGAAATCCAATTAACCTGCCTCCATTTTAATCCCTCCCATCATTATCAAATAACCACATGCAGGATTTCAAATGAGAGCGACTGGCGGAGGAAGGGAAGATGAAATAACTTGTTCCAGCTTCACCTTTAGGGGGATCAAACTCATTCTTAAGGCAGCTTTTCAAGGTGAGACCCAGAGAAGTCGCTGTAAGAATATCATCGTGATATCAATCATCCACTGTATAAGAATATCATCGTGATATCAACAGTATGTTACATCATCCACTGTATAGGAATATCATCATGATATCAACAGTATGTTACATCATCCACTGTATAAGAATATCATCATGATATCAACGGTATGTTACATCATCCACTGTATAAGAATATCATCATGATATCAACAGCTCAGGCAGCAGCTGGATCATCTTCCACAGATGCTAAAAGAAGTATGGACATGATTGTCTTCAGGAGCAAAAAGAAGATTACAACATTGTTTCTCCAACAACAACATGTGCTAATGCAACATGGAGCGTCCAACAACAACGTGCTAATTACATCTTGGATAACAACCTGCAGTACTGATTGTTGATTTTAAATGTCAATTATAGAAAGTGACCACTGTTGTATACCATTAATACCAGTAATACCAGTAATACAAGTAATACCAGTAATACAAGTAATACCAGTAATACCATTAATACAAGTAATACCATTAATACCAGTAATACAAGTAATACCATTAATACCAGTAATACAAGTAATACCATTAATACCATTAATACAAGTAATACCATTAATACCAGTAATACCAGTAATGCACCTCCTGGTACCCTAGCACCTCCAAAACCCTCAAATCTAGACTCCAAACATCCCAGAACAAGCTAGTCAGATTACTTCTAGACCTCCACCCCAGATCACACCTCACTCCTACCCACTTCTCCAAAGTGGGCGGGCTCAGGGTGGAGGACAGAGTAAAACAACTTGCACTGAGCCTGGTCTATAAAATCCACTACACCTCCCTGATGCCGAAGTACATGTCAAACTACTTCCTTAACGTAAATGAGCGCCATAACCACAACACCAGGGGGAGCTCCACTAACCACGTTAAACCCAGATTCCCATCTAACAAAGGTCTTAACTCATTCTCCTTCTATGCCACATCAATGTGGAATGCACTCCCAACAGGTGTAAAAGGAAGGGCATCTCTATCCTCCTTCATAACAGCAATAAAAGTACACCTCCAGGCAACTTCAACCCTAAACTAACACCCTCCCCGGATTGTTGTTAATAATCAAATGTAAACAATCAAGTGTAGATACTTTTCTTATGCCTTCTGATCTCTCTCTCTCTCTCTCTCTCTCTCTCTCTCTCTCTCTCTCTCTCTCTCTCTCTCTCTTTGTCCACTACTTGCTGTACATATCCTACCAAGTCAGACCTACACTGTTTCAATATCCATTTCTGACTGATGATAACAACCAAACCTAACCCCCCCCACACCCCGAATTGTAAATAATGTCAATAATTCAATGTATACACCCTGATGATTATCTTGTGTGATGACTGTATTATGATGATAGTATATATCTGTATCATGAATCAATTTAAGTGGACCCCGACTTAAACAAGTTGAAAAACGTATTCGGGTGTTACCATTTAGTGGTCAATTGTACGGAATATGTACTTCACTGTGCAACCTACTAATAAAAGTCTCAATCAATCAATCAATCAAACCATTAATACCAGTAATACAAGTAATACCAGTTATACTAGTAACACTAGTAATACAGTAATACCAGTAATACCAGTAATACTAGTAATACTAGTATTACAAGTAATACTAGTAATACCAGTAATACTAGTGATACCAGTACTACTAGTAATACTTGTAATACCAGTAAGACAAACCCTGGCAAAAATGATGAATCATCAGACTTGCAGGATGTTCATGCAGTGGTATTTCATAGAAGTAAAAACAGAAGACAGAACCTACAGAAAAGTGTACCGTGCCACACATTTACTCGCAATTGTGACTGAAAATAATCCGTGTGACTTGAAATTTTTTTGGATTTTGCTGCTAAAATAAATCCATCAAGATTAGATCAAACAAGAGTCAAATGTTTGCCCAAATGGGTTTGAAATCAATTTAAACTATCACTGGGGTGTAGTCATGCCCAGAGGGGCTGCTCTACCTCGCTCACACACTCATCCAACACTCCATCCAACACTCATCCAACACTCATCCAACACTCCATCCAACACTCCATCCAACACTCCATCCAACACTTCATCCAACACTCATCCAACACTCCATCCAACACTCCATCCAACACTCATCCAACACTCCATCCAACACTCCATCCAACACTCATCCAACACCCATCCAACACTCATCCAACACTCCATCCAACACTCCATCCAACACTTCATCCAACACTCATCAAACACTCCATCCAACACTTCATCCAACACTCCATCCAACACTCCATCCAACACACCATCCAACACTCATCCAACACTCCATCCAACACTCCATCCAACGCTCATACAACACTCCATCCAACACTCATCCAACACTCCATCCAACACTCCATCCAACACTCCATCCAACACTCATCCAACACTCATCCAACACTCCATCCAACACTCCATCCAACACTCATCCAACACTCATCCAACACTCCATCCAACACTCCATCCAACACTCATCCAACACTCCATCCAACACTCCATCCAACACTCATCCAACACTCCATCCAACACTCCATCCAACACTCATCCAACACTCCAGCCAACACTCCATCCAACACTCATCCAACACTCATCCAACACTCCACCCAACGCTCCATCCAACACTCCATTCAACGCTCCATCCAACACTCCATCCTACGCTCTTTCCTACACTCCACATATAGTCACACCATACACATTTGGATTAGTTTCACACTTCATTTCTTTGTTTATATAAATAAATAGAGCTAAAATGACGTCTGTGCATTCTGTGCCCACCCTCACTACCACCCCGTGTGCCTTTGTCCTATAATCATGTTTATTATTGTGTGTATGTCCTATAATAATGTTTATTATTGTTCCTTTGACCTATAATCATGTTTATTAATGTGTGTATGTCCTATAATCATGTTTATTGTTGTGTGTATGTCCTATAATCATGTTTATTGTTGTGTGTATGTCCTATAATCATGTTTATTATTGTGTGTATGTCCTATAATCATGTTTATTGTGTGTATGCCCTATAATATTATTTATTGTGTGTGTGTGTGTGTGTGTGTGTCTTATAATAATGTTTATTGTGTGTATGTTCTATAATAATATGTATTGTGTGTGTGTGTGTCCTATAATAAAATGTATTGTGTGTATTTCCTATAATTATGTTTATTGTGTGTATGTCCTATAATAATGTTTATTGTGTGTGTGTCCTATAATCATGTTTATTGTGTGTATGTCCTATAATAATGTTTATTGTTAAGGTAATTTTTCTTTATATGCTGCTGCTGACGTTTAGGGTGTGTTGTTGCGGCTGGATGTGAGGCTGAAGAGAGGTGGGTCTGTGTGGGTGTGTCACTCATGTCATATTAATCCTTATTTTCTAATATTTTGGGGATCGACCTTCCTGCCACTGAACCTGCAGAGAATAGTTCTTCTCAGGTTTCTACATGTTTACTTACACTTTTCTTACACTTTATGAAGCATTTCTTACATATTCCTTATTTTTAAGAGCTTATAGTTAAGTGTTCAATGTGATTTGACTATTTTGTTGACATTGTTGGAGTGTTTGTGTTGACATTTCCTTTCTGTCTTGATAGCTGAGGGATTACAATCACAGGAAGTTACATTTTTGATATTTTCGCCCTGCTCCTTTCCACAGGTGACATCACATATGAATAGTCAGGGATAATAAAACAGTCTCCAGTCATGTCGCCCAGTGAACAACTACATTCAAATGAGATCTGTAAAGGTCATCTATGGTCAGTGTTTTAGGAAGGAATAGAATAGAATATACTCGTATTGTCTTTGTGCAATAAGAACAATAAAGGTGTAAAATACAGAACCTTGTGTGTATCGACTAAAAACATTCTGTATTATTAAAAAGCTCCATGTTGCATTTCCAGATCTGTCTTTCTTTGGACTCTGCATCCACTTGAACTTTTATTCAAACAGCACACGGACCGCTTCATTTCAAAGTCTGGGGAAGCTGTTCCGAGGATGAGATCCATAAAGCAGCCAATGGACTGTGTTGATAATTAATAAGTAGAGTTGTAACCTTGAGTGCAGCTGAGCATTGACACGGAATATTGATTCACTATTTCCTTGCTGGTGGCAAAGGTGCTCTGTGAAGACAAGATAGAAAATATATTATGGATGTCTCTGTTGGACTGCAGTTTCTCATTACCATTCAAAAGAGTCGTACAAGAGAAAACCTTGTCACGCTGATCCCGGCCAAGCGGTCCCGAAGGGTCACGATGACCGTGAGCGGCTCTACAATTCAAAGGACAATTTGTGAGTGTGATCTTTGCCACGTTCCTTGTGCTGTGATGTCATTGTCCTGCTGAGCAGATGTCCTTACCAACTCTCCTTAGCAATGTCTGTTGAAACTAACACACATTTGACCTGAAACTAAACCCAAACCTTCTCAATTGTCAGTAGCTTACATGCTTCAAAGTACTTTCAACAATATGAATTAATAGTGTCAACCATCCATCTTCTTCTGCTTATCCGAGGTCAGCAGCCTAAGCAGAGAAGCCCAGACTTCCCTCTGCCCAGCCACTTCATCCAGCTCCTCCCGAGGTGTTCTAAGGCCAGCCGGGAGACATAGTCTTCCCTGTGGCCTCCTACCAATCGGACATGCCCTAAACACCCAAGGAGGAAACTCATTTCGGCCGCTGGTGCCTGTGATCTTGTCCTTTTGGTCAAAACCCAAAGGTCATGACCATAAGCGAAGATGGGAACGTAGATCGACCAATACATTGAGAGCTTTGCCTTCCGGCTCAGCTCCTCCTTCCGTCCGCATCCCTGCAGACGCCGCACCGATCCGCCTGTCGATCTCACGATCCTCTCTTCCAACACTCGGGAATCCGAGGTACTTGAACTCCTTCACTTGGGACAAGATATGCATCCCATCCCAGAGATGGCACTCCACCCTTTTCCAGGTGAGAATCAGGGACTCGGACTTATAGGTAGGGATGATGTTTGATAAGAAATTAGTTTCGAGTTCGAGCCCCTTATCGAATCCTCTTATCGAACCGATTCTTTATCAATTCTCTTATCGAATCCAGATAGGTTGTTGTATATGGAAAAAACACACAATATTTGGTTTAACAAAAGCTCACTTTTATTTTATAAGAAAAAAATCTAATAAAATAAAAAAATAAAATATTGACTGTTGTTACCCCCCTAAAAAAATAAAATTAAATAAATAAATATTGATTTTGTTCCCCAAAGGGAATATTTCAGAAAAACAAATATATACAGTAACACAAAACCAACCGGTCTCTGTGATCACTATAGGTGTATAAATAATAATATAGTGGTAAATAAAATCAGTCCCTTGGGCACAAAACTGAAAATAATACAACTCTCCAAAAAGTGCACTTCTGCTGCTATTGGAACATCCTTCTGGGGTCCATCAGTGTGGCCTCCTCCAGGAATGACTGCAAGTCCTTGTTCTGGAGGGAAAATGAGGGACAGACACAGCATAGAATTAGGGGGGAAATTAGCTGAATGTGAAGACTAGGTTGTCTGTTATTAAGTCTTTAGCATTAGTATGTGGGATTAAATGATGGAATGGATTAAGTAATGAAGTTAAACAAAGTACTGATATGATCCACTTTAAGAGCTTGTTCAAATGAATAGTGCTTACAAAGTACAAAGAAGTTATGAAAAATACTTTCAACCTTATTGAAAATAAGATATTCTTCATCTCAGTTAATTAATAATGACCGGATTAATTAATTACATATTACAAAACTGTTGTATATACTAATTCACAGATGTTATTTTATCATAAAAATGTCAGTAAATGATGTATATATTTGTAAACGCTCTGAAGTGGGAAAGGGGTAAGATTAAATAAGCTTTGCTTCTTCCTGCTCCTTTTTGGACATGATGTCAAGTGAAATGATATGAAAGTGTGATGTGTTATGCTGTAAGTGTGTTTGTGTACCAAATAAACTAAAGAAAGAAAGAAAGTACTAGTTTATTAGACAGACCTACAAACTCTGGAGTGGTGTAGGCTACAAGATAGCGTTAACGTTATCAGACACATACAAAGTAAGAAAACAGTACAAAACAATATAAGAACAGTACAAAACAGCGCCAGGGGGTTGTAAATTCAAAGTAACTAAAATAGAATGCAAAATATATATATATATATATATATATATATATATATATATATATATATATATATATATATATATATATTGTTGCTGCTTCTGTATCTGCCGCCTAATGACTGAGCTACGTCATTTCCCTTTGACGTGCCACAGGGCATTTCCTGTGGGACGGGATTCGTTCCCAGGGATTCAAATAAAGAACTAACTATATTACTATAGTGGCCTCGATAACGGGAACCGGTTCTCAAAAAGGGATTTGAGTCCATGGAATCGGTTCTTTTCTTATCGAACAACCGGGAGAACCGGTTTGGAACATCATCCCTACTTATAGGTGCTGATTTTCATCTCGGTCGCTTCACTCACAGCTGCGAACCGATCCAGCGAGAGCTGAAGATCCTGGCCAGATGAAGCCAGCAGGACCACATCATCCGCAAAAAGCAGAGACCTAATCCTGCAGCCACCAAACTGGATCCACTCAAGATCCTGACTGTGCATGTTTAATGTTGTATATTGTATGTATGTAATATTGTAAGATTGTCTGTTAAAATAAAGCCAATATTGACATTTTTGTAGTTCCCTTTATGTTGTATCAGTATCGAACAGCATCGATATACATTTTGGTATCGGTACCAAATTATTGGTATCAGGACAACCCGAGTCCAGTGTGGCTAATATATGGAAAATATTTTTACATTTGGTGGGTGCGACCGATATGCACTTTAAAGTCCAGAAAATAAGGTTGCTGAAGCAATTAGAGTAAAAATACAAGTTGTATGTGTTGGATAACTGATCTTGTTTGGCTGTAGACTTGGAGTATTTGACTGTAGATTGGAGTATTTGTCTGTAGATATGGAGTATTTGTCTGTAGACTTGGAGTATTTGTCTGTAGACTTGGAGTATTTGCCTGTAGACTTGGAGTATTTGTCTGTAGATTTGGAGTATTTGCCTGTAGACTTGGAGTATTTGTCTGTAGATTTGGAGTATTTGCCTGTAGACTTGGAGTATTTGTCTGCAGACTTGGAGTATTTGGCTGTAGATTGGAGTATTTGTCTGTAGACTTGGAGTATTTGTCTGCAGACTTGGAGTATTTGGCTGTAGATTGGAGTATTTGTCTGTAGACTTGGAGTATTTGTCTGTAGACTTGGAGTATTTGTCTGTAGACTTGGAGTATTTGGCTGTAGACTTGGAGTATGTGTCTGTAGACTTGGAGTATTTGTCTGTAGACTTGGAGTATTTGTCTGTAGGCTTGGAGTATTTGGCTGTAGACTTGAAGTATTTGTCTGTAGATTGGAGTATTTGTCTGTAGACTTGGAGTATTTGTCTGTAGACTTGGAGTATTTGACTCTAGATTGGAGTATTTGTCTGTAGACTTGGAGTATTTGTCTGTCGACTTGGAGTATGTGTCTGTAGACTTGGAGTATTTGACTGTAGACTTGGAGTATTTGTCTGTAAACTTGGAGTATGTGTCTGTAGACTTGGAGTATTTGTCTGTAAACTTGGAGTATTTGTCTGTAGACTTGGAGTATTTGTCTGTAGACTTGGAGTATGTGTCTGTAGACTTGGAGTATTTGTCTGTAGACTTGGAGTATTTGTCTGTAGACTTGGAGTATGTGTCTGTAGACTTGGAGTATTTGTCTGTAGACTTGGAGTATTTGTCTGTAGACTTGGAGTATGTGTCTGTAGACTTGGAGTATTTGTCTGTAAACTTGGAGTATTTGTCTGTAGACTTGGAGTATTTGTCTGTAGACTTGGAGTATGTGTCTGTAGACTTGGAGTATTTGTCTGTAGACTTGGAGTATTTGTCTGTAGACTTGGAGTATGTGTCTGTAGACTTGGAGTATTTGTCTGTAGACTTGGAGTATTTGTCTGTAGACTTGGAGTATGTGTCTGTAGACTTGGAGTATGTGTCTGTAGACTTGGAGTATTTGTCTGTAGAATTGGAGTATTTGCCTGTAGACTTGGAGTATTTGTCTGTAGACTTGGAGTATTTGTCTGTAGACTTGGAGTATTTGTCTGTAGACTTGGAGTATGTGTCTGTAGACTTGGAGTATTTGTCTGTAGACTTGGAGTATTTGTCTGTAGACTTGGAGTATGTGTCTGTAGACTTGGAGTATTTGGCTGTAGACTTGGAGTATGTGTCTGTAGACTTGGAGTATTTGTCTGTAGAATTGGAGTATTTGCCTGTAGACTTGGAGTATTTGTCTGTAGACTTGGAGTATTTGTCTGTAGACTTGGAGTATTTGTCTGGAGACTTGGAGTATTTGGCTGTAGATTGGAGTATTTGTCTGTAGACTTGGATTATTTGGCTGTAGATTGGAGTATTTGGCTGTAGACTTGAAGTATTTGGCTGTAGATTGGAGTATTTGGCTGTAGACTTGAAGTATTTGGCTGTAGATTGGAGTATTTGTCTGTAGACTTGGAGTATTTGCCTGTAGACTTGAAGTATTTGGCTGTAGATTGGAGTATTTGGCTGTAGATTGGAGTATTTGTCTGTAGACTTGGAGTATTTGTCTGTAGACTTGGAGTATTTGTCTGTAGACTTGGAGTATGTGTCAGTAGACTTGGAGTATGAGTATGTAGCACACTGCCATTAGGAACATGTAGAGCAAAGCAAAATAGAAAGTCCATCCTCATTCGACAACGAGGAAATGTCTTATTATCAGTTGATAGCTGACAAAAAAGTGTCCTTCTTGTTGAACAATGTGAGTCTGAAGTCTCAGGAGGAACAAGGTCAGGTCTTGCCAATCATGCAAAAGTCCATTTCCTCTTCCCTGGATGTGAGCGCTGATAGCAGCATTATGTTGACCAAAAAAGGACAAGCAATTAATGATATCTGAGGTGAGGTTTGGTATCGCCAAGCAATCAAAAGTAGATTTGAATGATGGCGGCTTCGTCCTTTCAGATCCTTCCTCTCTTCATCCAGCAGCCAGATTGCTGAAGTCATATTTGTGATCTTCATAACATTGAGAGTCAGCGCCATCAATGCTTTCTATTCAAAGTTTCAGCACAATTCCTGGAAATAGACTTTTAATGGGAATGTATTTCAGTAACAGCGGATGATTGATTTACTTTCAGCCTTTAATTCCCACACATGGGAATGAATGTGCTCATAAATGTTGGTGTTTTATTTCATATGCTAATTCCTTCATGCTGAAGCCGAGCTGACAGATGTTGACAGCTGCTTTTGTCTCGGCCGCGTCACAAACTTCAGCTTGGAGGTGAAAGCAAACATTGCAAGTCAAGTTAGGTGAGATTAAACGTCATATACATCATCACATACTGCACAGCTGCAGATGTAGTATTTGATGCAAACCTCTTGATCATTTGCTCTTCATATGTTCTATCTACACTACAATCTGATTCTATCTACACTACAATCTGATTCTATCTACACTACAATCTGATTCTATCTACACTACAATCTGATTCTATCTACACTACAGTCTGATTCTATCTACACTACAATCTGATTCTATCTACACTACAATCTGATTCTATCTACACTACAATCTGATTCTATCTACACTACAGTCTGATTCTATCTACACTACAATCTGATTCTATCTACACTACAGTCTGATTCTATCTACACTACAATCTGATTCTATCTACACTACAATCTGATTCTATCTACACTACAATCTGATTCTATCTACACTACAATCTGATTCTATCTACACTCGTCTTACACACGCCACTGATTCTATCTACACTACAATCTGATTCTATCTACACTACAATCTGATTCTATCTACACTACAATCTGATTCTATCTACACTACAATCTGATTATATCTATACTACAATCTAATTCTATCTACACTACAATCTGATTCTATCTACACTACAATCTGATTCTATCTACACTGCAATCTGATTCTATCTACACTACAATCTGATTCTATCTACACTACAATCTGATTGTATCTACACTACAATCTGATTCTATCTACACTACAATCTGATTCTATCTACACTACAATCTGATTATATCCACACTACAATCTGATTCTATCCACACTACAATCTGATTCTATCTACACTACAATCTGATTCTATCTACACTACAGTCTGATTCTATCTACACTACAATCTGATTCTATCTACACTACAGTCTGATTCTATCTACACTACAGTCTGATTCTATCTACACTACAGTCTGATTCTATCTACACTACAATCTGATTCTATCTACACTGCAATCAGATTCTATCTACACTACAATCTGATTCTATCTACACTACAATCTGATTCTATCTACACTGCAATCTGATTCTATCCACACTACAATCTGATTCTATCTACACTACAATCTGATTCTATCTACACTGCAATCTGATTCTATCCACACTACAATCTGATTCTATCTACACTACAATCTGATTCTATCTACACTGCAATCTGATTCTATCCACACTACAATCTGATTCTATCTACACTACAATCTGATTCTATCTACACTACAATCTGATTCTATCTACACTACAGTCTGATTCTATCCACACTACAATCTGATTCTATCTACACTGCAATTTGATTTTATCTACACTACAATCTGATTCTATCTACACTACAATCTGATTCTATCTACACTACAATCTGATTCTATCTACACTACAGTCTGATTCTATCTACACTACAATCTGATTCTATCTACACTACAATCTGATTCTATCTACACTACAGTCTGATTTTATCTACACTACAATCTGATTCTATCTACACTCGTCTGACTGATTCAGTGCAACATTCCTGCAGCTAAAATACAGATTTAAAACATTTCAAAGGCTATTATGGTAATTTTCGTGCAGTTTATGAGGGATTCAACTCCAGTCAATTTCGTACGACTCACATGCTAATTGAAGCTCTGAGGTTTTTCTGATGTTTGAAATGGAGAGAAAGACATGAACTTGTCTGGTAGGAGAGTCAAAAAATACATTTTCGGATTGATCGCGATTCTTATTTG
Organism: Nerophis lumbriciformis; assembly: GCF_033978685.3. Lineage (NCBI taxonomy): Eukaryota > Metazoa > Chordata > Actinopteri > Syngnathiformes > Syngnathidae > Nerophis > Nerophis lumbriciformis. Next base: position 46,631,153 of record NC_084561.2, on the reverse strand, counting down.
TAACGATTCTTGATAAATTAAAAAAAAATCTAAAATTATTTTTAAATATTTTTTTTTATTTTATAATTTTTTCAATCTGTCCTGTCATCCACTCAGACAAGTCCTATAGTAGATGTAGATGATCTAGATCTGCTCTACACATTTACTTTACTGAAGAGAATACTTCTTTGTATTCCACTTTATTAAATGTTTGGGTAGAATTTTATTCAACAAAACCACTTTTCTTCTAAGTAATATCGTCTTTGATCAGATCTGTTGATCTATTTTGTGGAGGAAAGTGGTTTATAGAACTGGCACACAATGTTGTTTTAAAAGTGAATCTATAATCATATTGAATGGAGAATTGATTCTGAATTGAATGGTTACCCCCAAGAATCGACTAGTGAGTCGCCTGAAGAGTCCCAGCCCTCCTGTCTTGTATTCATGTTTGCATTTAAGATTATTGTTAGTGCGCAATTTAGCAGCTATTACCATTAGCCGCGCTAGCAGCTAACTACCAAATTAGAAAATGAGCAGTTTTATTGTATCGCCGGCCGAGTTTATGGAAGTAAAGTAATCAATCAATAACAGAAATAAATACACAGTATATGTTTAACTGGAGATTTGATCAATAATTCGTAAATTATGGCAAATGACACTGATTAAGGTTGTAGTTTTGCCTCATTCCTGTGAGAATCCTGCATGTGACTGAAACATTAATGAGTGGAGGTTGGTTATGGTCTGCTCAACAACCCCCCAGGTAGCATCTGTGAGCAGATAATACTCAATCATCTCTTTCTTCTCCAGACTTGGCAGGTCAATAGTGCATTCTCCACGCACCTTTGAAGCGAGGGACGAGCCAAAAAACTTAGCCGGACCCAGCGTAGCTAAAATCCACATTGGGGTCATTTCTCCTCTCTTCCAGCCAATGTAGCACGACTTGCGTGCTAATGGTTGACGTGTTTATTTTGACAGTTGATTTGATCTCACCTCTTTGTACAAGTCAGCTGGGATGAAGAAGTGAGTCAAACGCTAACATGTTATTCTGGCAGCCACGGAGTCATTAATCTAATCGTGTTATGTTGACTGTGCAAAACTGAAAGTAAATAACGGACGCTGATTGCTGACTGATTTGCGATTGTGTGCCACAATTGGTGTTGTTAGGTCTTTCTGTTTTGCAAGCCAGCTAACGCCGGGAAGATTGCCGACTCGATAATCACCGCGCTTATTATTCCGCCAGTCGAGCCGCTGTTGATTAATGCTACTGAGCAAATATGTACAGAGAGTTTGCTTAATCTGCAGAGCCCTTTTAATCAAGTGGACCTTTGTTCCCCTACTTTTGTTTGTCCTCAATGACTTGCACCTCCGAGACTCGTTAGTCATCACTCACACCTTCCACCACACTTCCTTTGCTTCTTTCTTCCACAAGCACACCACTTCTATGGTGGGCTATCGGGACCTCTGCCAATATCCACCATGTGACCCGCCGTGCCATTACGCCAAAATGCTGCCTGCAAATATGGCGGCGAGGTCCTGGCCAAGCAACGCACAACGTGAGCGACACAGGGTGACAAACGCTTTTGAAGGTTGGAGGAATAAAACGTTACATTGGGGCGTCCGAACTAAGACCTGTGGCATTTTAGCAACATAGAGTTTGCATTTAATTGAAGAGTCTGATCATCTCCTTTGTCACCATCTTGTGGACCACGTGAGTAATTAGGGTCAAAAGACCTTTAATTATGATCTGGATAGACAGGCGTGAAGCATTACTTATATGACCCAATGCAAACAACCTTCCCTAGTCATGGTGCAAAAAAAAAAAATCATCAAACCAACACAAAATGTCTACAGAAACACATACCACTGAACTTTGTGGACAATATTTAAAACGTCTATGCACCGTAAAAAAATGACACCACTATAAATTCATTACAAAAGCCTGATGGAGAAAAATGCAAAACACTCTCCACAAATATCCATGTTTAGCACATTTTTGCTGCCTGAAGTTTCTGATTGACTACACAACTTTAAGGAGGTTGTCACAGAAGTGAACAAGGAAGAAGTCAAACTTTCAAATATTCTTTATATATATACATATATAAGAATATGTATTTATTATATATACGTGTGTGTATATATATATGTATATATATATATATATATATATATATATATATATATATATATATATATGCATATATATATATGTGTATGTATATATATATATATATATATATATATATATATATATATATATATACATATATATGTGCATATATATATATATATATATACATATATACATACACATATATATATATATACATATTTATTTATTTATATAGATATACATATATATATATATATATATATATGTATATATATATATATATATATATATATATATATATACACATATATATATATATGCATATATATATATATATATATATATATATATGCATATATATATATATGTGTATGTATATATATATATATATATACATATATATGTGCATATATATATATATATATATATATATATATATATACATATATACATACACATATACATATATATATTTATTTATTTATTTATATAGATATACATATATATATATATATATACACACATATATATATATATATGCATATATATATATATATATATATATATATATATATATATATATATATATATATATATATATATATATATATATATATATATATATATATATATATATATATATATATTTATATATATTTATATATATATAAATATATAGTCGTTCCAGAGGTGGGTGGTGCTTCACTTCTATTCAGATTACAGTTAAGGTGCAGTGATAACATAACATTTAGATTGTTAATTTGACTGATTTAGTAAGTAAGATGACAGAAAAGTTCAACAGAATAAAAGACAGTCGGTAGGAAGTCAAAATAGTTTTTTATCGCAAACAGTCCATCCAACATTAAAACATGTTAAGACACTTTCTCATATCAATCACACAATTGTACATCTTCAAAATAAAAGCACTACACTATACATCCATTTTAACTACATTTAGAGTTTCTCCTTAATGTACGGCTTCATATTAGCTGCCACACCTAACAAAATATCCATCCATCCATCCATCTTCTTCCGCTTATCCAAGGTCAGGTCGCGGGGGCAGCAGCCTAAGCAGGGAAGCCCAGACTTCCCTCTCCCCAGCCACTTCGTCCATATCCTCCCGGGCCAGCCGGGAGACATAGTCTTCCCAACGTGTCTTGGGTCTTCCCCGTGGCCTCCTACCGGAGGCGTTTGGGTGGCATTCTGACCAGATGCCCGAACCACCTCATCTGGCTCCTCTCCATGTGGAGGAGCAGCGGCTTTACTTTGAGCTCCTCCCGGATGACAGAGCTTCTCACCCTATCTCTAAGGGAGAGCCCCGCCACCCGGCGGAGGAAACTCATTTCTGCTGCTTGTACCCGTAATCCTGTCCTTTCGCTCATAACCCAAAGCTCATGACCATAGGTGAGGATGGGAACGTAGATCGACCGGTAAATTGAGAGCTTTGCCTTCCGGCTCAGCTCCTTCTTCACCACAACGGATCGATACAGCGTCCGCATTACTGAAGACGCCGCACCGATCCGCCTGTCGATCTCACCATCCACTCTTCCCTCACTCGTGAACAAGACTCCCAGGTACTTGAACTCTCCCACTTGGGGCAAGATCTCCTCCCCAACCCGGAGATGGCACTCCACCCTTTTCCGGGCGAGAACCATGGACTCGGACTTGGAGGTGCTGATTCTCATCCCAGTCGCTTCACACTCGGCTGCGAACCGATCCAGTGAGAGCTGAAGATCCTGGCCAGATGAAGCCATCAGGACCACATCATGTTTAAAAAGCAGAGACCTAATCCTGCAGCCACCAAACCAGATCCCATCAACGCCTTGACTGCGCCTAGAAATTCTGTCCATAAAAGTTCAGAACAGAATGGGTGACAAAGGGCAGCCTTGGCGGAGTCCAACCCTCACTGGAAACGTGTCCGACTTACTGCCGGCAATGCGGACCAAGCTCTGACACTGATCATACAGGGAGCGGACTGCCACAATCAGACAGTCCGTTACCCCATACTCTCTGAGCACTCCACACAGGACTTCCCGGGGTACACGGTCGAATGCCTTCTCCAAGTCCACAAAGCACATGTAGACTGGTTGTATATATATATATATGTATATGTATATGTATATGTATATGTATATATATATATATATACATATATATACATATACATATATATATATATATATATATATATATGTGTGTATATACACACACACATATATACACATATAGATGTATATAATATATATATATATATATATATATATATATATATATATATATATATATATATATATATATATATATATATATATATATATATATATATATATATATGACTTTTAAAGAAGACACTGTGGTGTTATTCTCCAATGACAGCACATTACATAACGTTGAAAAGAACCAACCTCCAGGTTTTAATCCAAGCCAAAAAGTTAACCCGCCAAGCAAAAAGATCAGTGGTCCAATAAAATCAAATGGCTTCTGTCAAAAGAAGCACACTGAGAAGTGAAAGCAAGATTTGTCTCAAAGTCAGAGGCCAAGGTGGTTGTTGGAGTGAACCTCTTTTGTACAATTGCCAATCTCTAAATTCAATGTCAGACAAAATGCGTTGGATTCCTCCTTGGGAGAAAAACACTCTTAGTATTGGCAATTTATTTACAAAGGATGTTTTACTTGTAAACTCCTTGACAGTGTTCCTCAAACTGTGGGTCAAGACCCCTGGGGGATCGTGTCAGGGGGTCCTAAATATTTCTATTATGTGTTTACCCTAGGGCTGGACAATTCATCCAATTTAATTACGATTTCAATTATGGATTCTAGGGTTGTCATCTGTTGTGTTGTTGTGAACGACATCATGGATGTAACATCAATGTACAAACAATCATACACACACACAACACATGTCATCTGTTGTGTTGTTGTGAAGGACATCATGGATGTAACATCAATGTACAAACAATCATACACACACAACACATGTGTTGTTGTGAACGGCATCATGGATGTAACATCTATGTACAAACAATCATACACACACAACACATGTTATCTGTTGTGTTGTTGTGAAGGACATCATGGATGTAACATCAATGTACAAACAATCATACACACACAACACATGTGTTGTTGTGAACGGCATCATGGATGTAACATCTATGTACAAACAATCATACACACACAACACATGTCATCTGTTGTGTTGTTGTGAACGACATCATTGATGTAACAATGTACAAACAATCATACACACACAACACATGTCATCTGTTGTGTTGTTGTGAACGACATCATGGATGTAACATCAATGTACAAACAATCATACACACAAAACACATCTCATCTGTTGTGTTGTTGTTGTTTCACAATAACAGCGCTGTACACAACATCCAGCCTGACTGCGCTAACCAAATAAAGTTTAAAACAAAAATCAGTTTTACACAATCATAATGTACTTACAGCACTTATTGGTATGTTAACACAATTATTATGCTTTGACTTCAAATACTGGTCAAAGTTGTCCAAAGATGTATAAATGTGAGTATGATTAACTAACATTTTATTGAACTTTATTTGACACAAGAAGCACACACTCTATGGTAGTAAAATTAGTATGAAAGGTAAACAATATAAATAAAAACAAAACTGAAAAAGTGATTTTTACTGTTTTTTTAATATATTATTGCTATTTCAATTAATTACTGTTACTATTATCATTATTTTACATGTTTTCTCATTACTATTTTATATCCATTATTCTTTTAAATTATATTTAAAGTTAAGTTCTGGTGGTGCAGTAATATATATATATATATATATATATATATATATATATATATATATATATATATATATATATATATATATATATATATGTATATATATATATATATATTTGTGTATACATATGTGTGTGTATATATGTACATGTTTGTGTATATATGTACATGTATATGTATATATGTACATGTATATGTGTGTATATATGTACATGTATATATATGTACATGTGTATGTATATATATATATATATATATATATATATATATATATATATATAGTAGTGTTTTCTTTATTTTCATGACTATTTACTTGTAGATCGTCACATCAAAACTATGAATGAACACATGTGGAGTTATGTACTTAACAAAAAAAAGTTAAATGACTGAAAAATATGTTTTATATTCTAGTTTCTTCAAAATAGCCAACTTTTGCTCTGATTACTGCTTTGCACACTCTTGGCATTCTCTCCATGAGCTTCAAGAGGTAGTCATCTGAAATGGTTTTCACTTCACAGGTGTGCTTTTTCAGGGTTGATTCGTGGAATTTCTTGCTTATGTCCATAATACATGTAGTATATATGGTATATAGTATGTAGTATATATGGTATATAGTATGTAGTATATATGGTATATAGTATGTAGTATATATGGTATATAGTATGTAGTATATATGGTATATAGTATGCAGTATATATGGTATATAGTATGTAGTATGTATGGTACATAGTATGTAGTATATATGGTATATAGTATGTCCAATCAAATGGCAAAGAAACCATTTTAGGACTGTGGTTCAGCGTTATGGTGAGTTATATTTCCCATGCATTTATTGTTGCTGTGTTTATCTGTAAAGCATGTTTGTGGAAGAAGAAAAAGCCTCCATTAATGTGGTCTCTGGTGCAAAGAAGGTTGGGGACCCCTGCCCTACAGCCTCTTGATTTATTGCAAAGCTTATGCAATCCATAATTAGGGTGGGTGCATGGTGGAGGTGATGGTGTGGGCTGAGGTCCTCCATGTTGGCAACTTCTGCAAGATGTTTGAAAGAAATGCAAGCAGCAATTAAATAAATGATAAATAAATGGGTTGTACTTGTATAGCGCTTTTCTACCTTCAAGGTACTCAAAGCGCTTTGACACTACTTCCACATTTTACCCATTCACACACACATTCACACACTGATGGAGGGAGCTGCCATGCAAGGCGCTAACCAGCACCCATCAGGAGCAAGGGTGAAGTGTCTTGCTCAGGACACAACGGACATGACGAGGTTGGTACTAGGTGGGGATTGAACCAGGGACCCTCGGGTCGCGCACGGCCACTCTTCCACTGCGCCACGCCGTCCCTGATACAATTGATTGTAAACAATTGACTTGAATGGCAGAGCAGAAAGCTCCGGCATGTAATATCTCCACCATCATTTGCACTCGTCCATAATCTGACACCTTTCATGCTTCTTGTTACTCTGCAATAATGAAAAGGTATCACTTTAGCACATCCTCTAATTAGCCTCATGAATTTATATTGGCTGCTGAGTTTCTGCCACATCACACATTTTCACCTTTTGCATCTTATCAACACTTTGGGAACAAACTCCATACCATCCAAGCTCCACCTGGAGAAAAGTGCTGACTCGGACCATAGGGCCACAGTTTTTAGTACACACAAACACACCACCTGTACGCTGAAGTCAAACACAATACTTATCAAATACATTGTACGCTGAAGTCATACACAATACTTATTATTTGCTTGGACGTCCGTGTGGTGGAAAGCGAGGTGGAAAAGCTTCAAGGACACGACAGTAGTGGAATGTCTGCTCGTTTCTCTTTTTTCTATTCTGTGCCATTGAAGGAGTATATGTGGGTTAGAGTTGAATGTATGGTCGGCCTGACCATTCTACAAAACACATAAATGGCCAAGTAGACCAAGTCTATGTGTGATTCGGATGATTTTCGATTCATCCAACGTCTCCGGAGGACTTTGTCTGTTTGCATGACAATTCAATCCAACCTTGTACCATTTGATTATGGCTAAATACATATTTTTTACTAAATTCACTTTTGTTGCTGTTTAAGATTCGGACATTCCACCACATAAAATTGGCGTCACGAACAGGATGGTCTGGAACGCTGCAGGTCGACATCCGCTCTTGGTCTCTCTCTAGGCCAGGGGTCGGCAACCCGCGGCTCCGGAGCCGCATGCGGCTCTTTGATCACTCTGATGCGGCTCAGCTGCATACTTGCCGACCCCCCCCGATTTTCCCAGGAGACTTCCGGATTTCAGTGCCTCTTGCAGAAAACTCCCGGGATTTTTACCCTTACAATTACAATAAGGGCGTGCCATGTTGGTACAGCATTTAGCGCCCTCTACAATCTGTATTAACAGCTTCTTGTTATATGCATCTCCTGCTTGCACACGTAAGTGACAGCAAGGCATACTTGGTCAACAGCCACACAGGTTACACTGAGGGTGGCCATATAAAACAACTTTAACACTCTTACTAATAATGCGCCACACTTTGAACCAAAACCAAACAAGAATGACAAACACATTTCGGGAGAACATCTGCACCTTAACACAACATAAACACAACAGAACAAATACCCAGAATCCCATGCAGCCTTGACTCTTCCGGGCTACATCACACACCCCTGCTACCACCAAACCCCGCACCCACCCTAACCCTGCTCCCTCACACATCAAACCCCCCCCCCCCCATGCAGCCCGGAAGAGTCAGGGCTGCATGGGATTCTGGGTATTTGTTCTGTTGTGTTTATGTTGTGTTACGGTGCAGATGTTCTCCCGAAATGTGTTTGTCATTCTTGTTTGGTGTGGGTTCACAGTGTGGCGCATTATTAGTAAGAGTGTTAAAGTTTTTTATACCGCCACCGTCAGTGTAACCTGTGTGGTTGTTGACCAAGTATGCCTTGCTGTCACTTACGTGAGCAAGCAGAAGCCCCATACAGCGTGTAGCAGGGCCGGCACGCTGGTTGTAGTGGGCACTGAATGCTGTACCATCATGGCACGTTCGAGAGTACATTTGCCCTGAGATTCGTAGTCTGCTGGAAAAATCGGGAGGGTTGACAAGTGTGACCCTGTCAAGCGCCATTCATATATATAAAACCTGCGGGCCGCACAAACATTCAATTTCCATATTAAGGTGTGGGCAGCGTGTCTGAGACCCTTGGTTTATACATAGCACAAAGCAAAAAAAAAACTTTGTATGCAGTGTTATTTCATTTTAAATTTCAAAAGACTTTTGTGGCTCCCATTGTTTTCTTTAGTTTGTGAAACTGGTCAAAATGGCTCTTTGACTGGTAAAGGTTGCCGACCCCTGCTCTAGGCAGACAGAGGTTGCACTGTGTGCACCTCTAAAGGTAAGCAATTTTGCTTAGTGTGTAAACGCTGTCTGTCTGGAGATGGTCGGGACTGGTAAGACTAATTGCTGAACCTACTTTTGATAAAGATAGGTTTAGCCAGGTTGTCCAAAAACACCCTGGAATGGGGCATGTATGGTTGGCTTGGGTTGTTTTATATGTGATTATATTGTCTGTGTGTTTGTTTGAAAACTTGGGATTTTTTGTTTTAACAAGAAGGGGAACTGTTAATAGAATTGTGGTGGTTCAGGAGTGTTTAGCACAGACTATTTGAGGCAAATACATTTCTTAACCTCTTTCTACTTCTTCTGCAAGTACACCAGGTTAGCACAGTTTGGATACAGCTAAAGTTAAGACATTTTAACTAGCTGGGTGGTACATTTGACTATAACAAATTGTTGAAAGTCTGTGAATGTGCGACACATCTGTTTTTGTGGAACTGCAGCAGGTAAAAGCCTCATTTTTAGTGACTTCTTAGTGACTCCATTAGAGGGAGATTGGCTGAGTTGATATTTGTCACGACGTTTGATCAGTGAGCTGCAGTTAGACGATGGAGTTCGGGCTCCATACAGTTGAAGCGTTGGTGAAGCTGTTTTGGAAGTGACCATACATGATGGCTGTAGAATTATCAGCTGATGACCAGTGATTCTACGGCGCTTTTAGGCTGTTTCCGTGTTGGTCAGGGTGGTTAATGTAGGGTCTGTTCCGCTGGGCGGGTTCATCGCCGTCTACGAATAGAAGTGGCCTGCGTTCGTGATATGAGACGGCCCTTCCACAAAAAGCACACGTGTATAATTGTTAAATATTGTCCGAACTGGGGTGGGTTCTGTTTTGTTAATGTGTGTGTGTGTATTGGTGAATGTTGAAAAGTGTGTTGGATGTGGAGTGATTCAGTTTTATTGTTGGTGCATTTATATATACCGTATTTTCCGCACTATTAGCCGCACCTAAAAACCACAAATTTACTCAAAAGCTGACAGTGCGGCTTATAACCCGGTGCGCTTTAAATATGGATTAATATTAAGATTCATTTTCATAAAGTTTCGGTCTCGCAACTACGGTAAACAGCCGCCATCTTTTTTCCCCATAGAAGAGGAAGTGCTTCTTCTTCTACGCAAGCAACCGCCAAGGTAAGCACCCGCCCCCATAGAACAGGAAGCGCTTCTTCTTCTACTGTAAGCAACCACCCGCCCGCGTAGAAGAAGAAAAAGCGCGCGGATATTACGTTTCATTTCCTTTGTGTGTTTACATCTGTAAAGACCACAAAATGGCTCCTACTAAGCGACAGGTTTCCAAGACGCAATCTCTCCATCCACACATGGACTACTATTTCACAGCAACTTCCTAAAGACTTTCAAGAAAAGCTGGCTACTTTCCGTGCATATTGTAAAAACAAGATAGCTGAAAAAAAGATCCGGCCAGAGAACATTATCAACATGGACGAGGTTCCACTGACTTTTGATATTCCTGTGAACCGCACTGTGGATACAACGGGAGCACGTACGGTGAATATTCGCACCACAGGGAATGAGAAGTCATCCTTCACTGTGGTTCTAGCTTGCCATGCTAATGGCCAGAAACTTCCACCCATGGTGATATTCAAAAGGAAGACCTTGCCAAAAGAGACCTTTCCAGCCGGCGTCATCATAAAAGCTAACTCGAAGGGATGGATGAAGAAAAGATGAGCGAGTGGTTAAGGGAAGTTTAAGTTTACGCGAAGAGGCCGGGTGGCTTTTTTCACGCAGCTCCGTCCATGTTGATATACGACTCCATGCGCGCCCACATCACGCTGGTTTTTAATATATTATTAAAGTTTGACTGACCTATCTGACTGTTTTTTTGACATTCCTTTAGCGCAGTTAGATGCGGCTTATAACACGGGGCGGCTTATAGGTGGACAAAGTTTTGAAATATGCCGTTCATTGAAGGCGCGGCTTATAACCCAGGGCGCCTTATGGTGCGGAAAATACGGTATGCGTATTTTAATAACAATTGTGTATGCACCTGCGGGTCTGATTTTTTTTTAAATTTCCCTCTCTTGAAAGTGAATCATTACTCCCACACACACGCCTCCCCATTACATTCCATGTTAGTCTGTAAAGTTTTGGAAACTGTCCAAAATATGTGTGTGTGTATGAGAAGATAGACAAAGTTTATGTTCGGAAATCATATGAGTGAATGATCCATCCATCCATTCATCTTCTTCCGCTTATCGGAGGTCGGTCGCGGGGGCAGCAGCCTAAGCACGGAAGCCCAGACTTCCCTCTCCCCAGCCATTTCATCCAGCTCAGAGTGAATGATAAATGTTGTTTATTATTATTAAGTTTTGATATAATACAGCTGTGCTTCTGGGTGAGAAAAATAGTTGACTGTTGAGGTTGTTTTTAACTATGTGGGTGTGATTGTGACTGTGCGATATTATAGTTTTGTAAGAAAGGTCTGAGATTTTGATTACAGAAAAAGGCTCTCGCTCTTTGTTGATTTTTTTGTGCGTGTGATGCAGTGATAAAAGGAGGTGCTGTGAGAGATCAGACAGACCCCTCCCTCTTTCCCACATATTTTTGTTTAAAGCAAGTTCAAAGTTCGGAATAACATACGGCAGGAAATTAAATACGAGAGGAGGCTCTGTTAAGAGATAAGAGATGCGTCTGTGTGACGAGGTTGTGTGACGTGCTGCACGTTAGACGTGGGCCGAAGAGGAGTGTCACTGTTAGCATAGCTTAGCATAAATTATATTAGCATAGGACTAGTTTAGCATTGAGCTAGGTTAGCAAAAATTAGCTTACCTAGACCTAGTAAGGCTAGGTTAGCATTTAGCTTGGCACTACAAAATGTGAGTGACCAGCTTTCTCAGTCTGAAGAGAGTGCTGGCAGCTTGAGTCTGATAATCAGTAAAATAAAAGATAAATAAATAAATAAACATTTAAATATCAATAAATACATGTGGGTTGCTTTGAATTAATATTTATATAGCTAATACATTTAATAAAGTTAAATAAGTAAATTCAATCAAATTTAATTTAAATTTGATAAAGGTAAATTGCTCATTTAAATATATTGACATTTTAATTATTTTAAGAATAATCACAATAAGATAAAATTTAAATTTATATTCTAAAATATTTTAACTTTTATCAACGTTTATAGTCACAGCTGTGTGAATCATGGAGTCTGAGTCGCAGCTTTGGTCAGCAGTTGAGGCCTCAGTAAACTGAAACCACTGTTAGTCGCTGAAATAAAAAGATATTCACAGAAATGGAACAAGCGGACACAAAGTTGTCTGTCACCCTGGCCGCTGGACAGGACTTTTGACACAAGGCAGTGGAGAGAGATGGGAGTTTAGATAAACAATTGCAAGGCAAAGGACAAAAAACCTAAAGGCATTCAGAAAGGTGACAGAGAGGTAGCTGCTCTGCAGTTGTTTTAATCACGCCAGAAGGGAAGATAGTGAGGAAGAAGTATAGACAAAAGTCGCCACACTCAGCGCTCAAGTCATAACAAAACGTAGATCAGCGTTAAACAAATTGTAATCATAAGGACATACTAAGTTATGAGAACTCAAGTAAACAGACGGCAAGTAAACCAGAAATAATCATTGAAATACATTACAAAGAAAGCAAATTTCTATGTGACACTGAAGCATGTAGAATTACATGTAGAGAATAAAAGTCCATGGAAATAAATGTCTGCAAGATAAGTAGTCTGTCCAGTAAATTTACAAGGACGAGACGTCATGAACTGTCTAGGATTAGCGACAGCATCAGATTAGGAAGGAGGAATGGATTGTAGCTGAGATAGGCTCCAGCGCCCCCCCGCAACCCCCAAAGGAATAAGCGGTAGAAAATGGATGGATTACCTCTTACATACACTACTGAAATGCTCTCACATAAACAACTGAAATGTTTTTATTTTATACACACTACTGAAACACTCTTATAAACACTACTGAAATGCTCTCACATAAACAACTGAAATGTTTTTCTCTCACACAGCCTACTGAAATGCTCTTATAAACACTACTGAAATGCTCTTACATACACTACTGAAATGCTCTTATAAACACTACTGAAACGCTCTCACATAAACAACTGAAATGTTTTTCTTTTATACACACTACTGAAACACTCTTATAAACACTACTGAAATGCTCTCACATACACTACTGAAACACTCTTATAAACACTACTGAAAGGCTCTTACATACACTACTGAAACACTCTTACATACACTACTGAAATGCTCTTATAAACACTACTGAAATGCTCTTACATACACTACTGAAACACTCTTATAAACACTACTGAAATTCTCTTAATTACACTACTGAAACACTCTTATAAACACTACTGAAATGCTCTTATAAACACTACTGAAACACTCTTATAAACACTACTGAAACATTCTTACATACACTACTGAAACATTCTTATAAACACTACTGAAACACTCGTATAAACACTACTGAAACATTCTTACATACACTACTGAAACACTCTTTTAAATTCTACTGAAATGTTTTTCTCTCACGCACACACATACACACCTGGAATTATTTTTCACTCACTTTGGACAATCAAACTACCACCCACACACTCCTCTCACCTTGGACAATCAAACTACCATCCACACACTCCATTCACCTTGGACAATCAAACTACCATCCACACACTCCACTCACCTTGGACAATCCAACTACCATCCACACACTCCACTCACCTTGGACAATCAAACTACCATCCACACACTCCACTCACCTTGGACAATCCAACTACCATCCACACACTCCACTCACCTTGGACAATCCAACTACCATCCACACACTCCACTCACCTTGGACAATCAAACTACCATCCACACACTCCACTCACCTTGGACAATCAAACTACCATCCACACACTCCACTCACCTTGGACAATCAAACTACCATCCACACACTCCTCTCACCTTGGACAATCAAACTACCATCCACACACTCCACTCACCTTGGACAATCCAACTACCATCCACACACTCCACTCACCTTGGACAATCAAACTACCATCCACACACTCCACTCACCTTGGAGAGTCCAACTACCATCCACACACTCCACTCACCTTGGACAATCAAACTACCATCCACACACTCCACTCACCTTGGACAATCAAACTACCATCCACACACTCCTCTCACCTTGGACAATCAAACTACCATCCACACACTCCACTCACCTTGGACAATCAAACTACCATCCACACACTCCTCTCACCTTGGACAATCAAACTACCATCCACACACTCCACTCACCTTGGACAATCAAACTACCATCCACACACTCCACTCACCTTGGACAATCAAACTACCACCCACACACTCCACTCACCTTGGACAATCAAACTACCATCCACACACTCCACTCACCTTGGACAATCAAACTACCATCCACACACTCCACTCACCTTGGACAATCCAACTACCATCCACACACTCCACTCACCTTGGACAATCCAACTACCATCCACACACTCCGCTCACCTTGGACAATCAAACTACCATCCACACACTCCACTCACCTTGGACAATCAAACTACCATCCACACACTCCACTCACCTTGGACAATCCAACTACCATCCACACACTCCACTCACCTTGGACAATCAAACTACCATCCACACACTCCACTCACCTTGGACATATCAAACTACCATCCACACACTCCACTCACCTTGGACAATCCAACTACCATCCACACACTCCACTCACCTTGGACAATCCAACTACCATCCACACACTCCACTCACCTTGGACAATCCAACTACCATCCACACACTCTTCTCACCTTGGACAATCCAACTACCATCCACACACTCCACGCACCTTGGACAATCCAACTACCATCCACACACTCCACGCTCCTTGGACAATCCAACTACCATCCACACACTCCACTCACCTTGGACAATCCAACTACCATCCACACACTCCACTCACCTTGGACAATCCAACTACCATCCACACACTCCACTCACCTTGGACAATCCAACTACCATCCACACACTCCACTCACCTTGGACAATCCAACTACCATCCACACACTCCACTCACTTTGGACAATCAAACTACCAATGAACACCTTGGACAATCAAACTACCATCCACACACTCCACTCACCTTGGACAATCCAACTACCATCCACACACTCCACTCACCTTGGACAATCAAACTACCATCCACACACTCCACTCCCCTTGGACAATCAAACTACCATCCACACACTCCACTCACCTTGGACAATCAAACTACCATCCACACACTCCACTCACCTTGGACAATCAAACTACCATCCACACACTCCACTCACCTTGGACAATCTAACTACCATCCACACACTCCACTCACCTTGGACAATCCAACTACCATCCACACACTCCACTCACCTTGGACAATCAAACTACCATCCACACACTCCACTCACCTTGGACAATCCAACTACCATCCACACACTCCACTCACCTTGGACAATCAAACTACCATCCACACACTCCACTCACCTTGGACAATCCAACTACCATCCACACACTCCACTCACCTTGGACAATCAAACTACCATCCACACACTCCACTCCCCTTGGACAATCAAACTACCATCCACACACTCCACTCACCTTGGACAATCAAACTACCATCCACACACTCCACTCACCTTGGACAATCAAACTACCATCCACACACTCCACTCACCTTGGACAATCTAACTACCATCCACACACTCCACTCACCTTGGACAATCCAACTACCATCCACACACTCCACTCACCTTGGACAATCAAACTACCATCCACACACTCCACTCACCTTGGACAATCAAACTACCATCCACACACTCCACTCACCTTGGACAATCAAACTACCATCCACACACTCCACTCACCTTGGACAATCTAACTACCATCCACACACTCCACTCACCTTGGACAATCCAACTACCATCCACACACTCCACTCACCTTGGACAATCAAACTACCATCCACACACTCCACTCACCTTGGACAATCCAACTACCATCCACACACTCCACTCACCTTGGACAATCAAACTACCATCCACACACTCCACTCACCTTGGACAATCCAACTACCATCCACACACTCCACTCACCTTGGACAATCAAACTACCATCCACACACTCCACTCCCCTTGGACAATCAAACTACCATCCACACACTCCACTCACCTTGGACAATCAAACTACCATCCACACACTCCACTCACCTTGGACAATCAAACTACCATCCACACACTCCACTCACCTTGGACAATCTAACTACCATCCACACACTCCACTCACCTTGGACAATCCAACTACCATCCACACACTCCACTCACCTTGGACAATCAAACTACCATCCACACACTCCACTCACCTTGGACATATCAAACTACCATCCACACACTCCACTCACCTTGGACAATCCAACTACCATCCACACACTCCACTCACCTTGGACAATCCAACTACCATCCACACACTCCACTCACCTTGGACAATCCAACTACCATCCACACACTCTTCTCACCTTGGACAATCCAACTACCATCCACACACTCCACGCACCTTGGACAATCCAACTACCATCCACACACTCCACGCTCCTTGGACAATCCAACTACCATCCACACACTCCACTCACCTTGGACAATCCAACTACCATCCACACACTCCACTCACCTTGGACAATCCAACTACCATCCACACACTCCACTCACCTTGGACAATCCAACTACCATCCACACACTCCACTCACCTTGGACAATCCAACTACCATCCACACACTCCACTCACTTTGGACAATCAAACTACCAATGAACACCTTGGACAATCAAACTACCATCCACACACTCCACTCACCTTGGACAATCCAACTACCATCCACACACTCCACTCACCTTGGACAATCAAACTACCATCCACACACTCCACTCCCCTTGGACAATCAAACTACCATCCACACACTCCACTCACCTTGGACAATCAAACTACCATCCACACACTCCACTCACCTTGGACAATCAAACTACCATCCACACACTCCACTCACCTTGGACAATCTAACTACCATCCACACACTCCACTCACCTTGGACAATCCAACTACCATCCACACACTCCACTCACCTTGGACAATCAAACTACCATCCACACACTCCACTCACCTTGGACAATCCAACTACCATCCACACACTCCACTCACCTTGGACAATCAAACTACCATCCACACACTCCACTCACCTTGGACAATCCAACTACCATCCACACACTCCACTCACCTTGGACAATCAAACTACCATCCACACACTCCACTCCCCTTGGACAATCCAACTACCATCCACACACTCCACTCACCTTGGACAATCAAACTACCATCCACACACTCCACTCACCTTGGACAATCAAACTACCATCCACACACTCCACTCACCTTGGACAATCTAACTACCATCCACACACTCCACTCACCTTGGACAATCCAACTACCATCCACACACTCCACTCACCTTGGACAATCAAACTACCATCCACACACTCCACTCACCTTGGACAATCAAACTACCATCCACACACTCCACTCACCTTGGACAATCAAACTACCATCCACACACTCCACTCACCTTGGACAATCTAACTACCATCCACACACTCCACTCACCTTGGACAATCCAACTACCATCCACACACTCCACTCACCTTGGACAATCAAACTACCATCCACACACTCCACTCACCTTGGACAATCCAACTACCATCCACACACTCCACTCACCTTGGACAATCAAACTACCATCCACACACTCCACTCACCTTGGACAATCCAACTACCATCCACACACTCCACTCACCTTGGACAATCAAACTACCATCCACACACTCCACTCACCTTGGACAATCCAACTACCATCCACACACTCCACTCACCTTGGACAATCAAACTACCATCCACACACTCCACTCCCCTTGGACAATCAAACTACCATCCACACACTCCACTCACCTTGGACAATCAAACTACCATCCACACACTCCACTCACCTTGGACAATCAAACTACCATCCACACACTCCACTCACCTTGGACAATCTAACTACCATCCACACACTCCACTCACCTTGGACAATCCAACTACCATCCACACACTCCACTCACCTTGGACAATCAAACTACCATCCACACACTCCACTCACCTTGGACAATCCAACTACCATCCACACACTCCACTCACCTTGGACAATCAAACTACCATCCACACACTCCACTCACCTTGGACAATCAAACTACCATCCACACACTCCACTCACCTTGGACAATCTAACTACCATCCACACACTCCACTCACCTTGGACAATCCAACTACCATCCACACACTCCACTCACCTTGGACAATCAAACTACCATCCACACACTCCACTCACCTTGGACAATCCAACTACCATCCACACACTCCACTCACCTTGGACAATCAAACTACCATCCACACACTCCACTCACCTTGGACAATCAAACTACCATCCACACACTCCACTCACCTTGGACAATCAAACTACCATCCACACACTCCACTCACCTTGGACAATCTAACTACCATCCACACACTCCACTCACCTTGGACAATCCAACTACCATCCACACACTCCACTCACCTTGGACAATCAAACTACCATCCACACACTCCACTCACCTTGGACAATCCAACTACCATCCACACACTCCACTCACCTTGGACAATCAAACTACCATCCACACACTCCACTCACCTTGGACAATCCAACTACCATCCACACACTCCACTCACCTTGGACAATCAAACTACCATCCACACACTCCACTCACCTTGGACAATCAAACTACCATCCACCCAGCCTGCACATTGAAACGTTCCACTCACATGATGGGAGCGTTGGCATCAGACATTCAAACTACAAATTGTAGTTCTTGTCCAAATATGCCTGACATGTTTCTGTTGTTTGAGTGTTTTTGTGTTTGAAATGATCACCGAGGTGACGTTTTATGATCCTTGAGGCCAATAAATTAATTCCATTTTATTTAAAGTTCCAACAACTTTTCAGGAGTTTGTGAAATGGAGCAGAAAGCGATCCTGGTCCTGATGCAATAAGCGAGGATAATTGAAAGGAGCATAACAGTAAAACAGGTGTTAACTGGTTGAGATCATCGTAAAACACCTCGTTTAATGAAGAGACTTTTTTTTCCCTTTTTCTGCCTTTATGGATGTTTTTTATTGCAGCTTTCATGGCTGCAGCTGTTGTTTCCATCTTTTAGTGAAGGCTCACTCTTTGATGAATCCACGTCAGAAATAAATGTTCAAATGTGCTTCCTAGGAAACATATTTGACATTTGACCAGTGTGGCCCCTAGCAGCTGAGCCACAGAGCCTCAGGACCTTGAAAACACCTTCTAACTCCACTTTTTACTCATCTTAATCATTCATTGTTCTACTAGTTGTCTCTCAATGTTATGTTTTTATTAACAAATTATTTTTATATTTATTTTTAACACATTTTGTTTCATACTATATTGTTATAAATGGGGTTA